>NC_089752.1:2523000-2600500 GCF_040412425.1 Macrobrachium rosenbergii
CACTTACCTCGATTTTTTGGCAAGCTACACATTTCGCTGAAAACAGATTCTCTGTTTTGCAAAAAACATTCCCATTTGATTTTCAGTATAAATACTAGTCAGAAATGCAAAGTCATTTCTTATTTCATATTTCTTGAAGCCACTGTAAAAGTTCCTGCTATTTGTTATGCAAAGTAAAGCAAAGAATTTATTCCTTCTTTTGCCTGAAACAGCTTCCAGACCATTTATTTTGCAACAATATCTACAAAAAAAAAAAGCAAGTCATAGCATCGCATCTTTTTTTTTTACTTTCTTTTTTATTCCAACAATTGTGATTTCTTTTGTTTCGTCAGGCGTTTTCATTCTTGGAAGATTCTGCAATTTTTTTTTTTTTTTTTTTTTTTTTTTTTGGAGGGGTTAACATTTGAAAATGTTTTTCTATACGTTTTCTTTTTTCCCGTCTCGCTTATAAAGTTACTTCGTCTTAGATCATTCCACAAATACTGTATTCAGATAAAGACAGACCCGATTAGGTTTTGCCCAGGGCCATTCAAGCCGCTCACCCCATGGCCTTCTCGAATTGCACTGAATTGAATATAGAATTTAGGCCAAAGGCCAAGCACTGGGACCGATGATGTCATTGGAAATTGGCAGTAAAAGGTTTGAAAGGCGTAACAGGAGGAAAGCCTCAAAGCAGTTGCACTATGAATCAGTTGTTAGGAGAGGGTGGATAGCACGATGGAAGAAAAAGAATATGAAAGGAGGTACAGTAAAAGGAATGAAAGGGGTTGCTCTACCCCACCTACAGGGACCATGACCTTCTCATGTCGGCCACTATTTCTGGTGCACGAGAACGGTCACCCGTTCAGACAACGATCAAGCTTTGAAATACTGAACTTTATCGTTCGCTGATAGCAATAATAAAGTGTTCCTTCCATTATAAGCACTCGCAACAGGAACACTGTCAGACCACTACTTACGACGTCGACTGATAACGACAACATTCTTCAGGTTGCTTTGTGTGTAAGCTCTGGAATTTTCTCCCTGTTGACGTGTTCCTCGATTTTTATCATCCTCTCTATTGTTAGAGGAAGATCTATTGGATCCCTCGAAGTTAAACCCTGATGTTTTTGTTACTTTTTAGTGAATTATCAGGCCTGGTATATTTAAAGAGAGCGGCATTGAAAAAGTGAAAATAATATGCAGGAGGAGACTGACCAAGAGAAAATTAGTTCAAAAATAATAGAAATGACCCACACAGAAATGAGTTGAAAAATGAAAAGTTAACAGAATTAAAAGTATACAGATATAAAAACGAGGAGATGATGGGCGGGGGGGGGGGGCGGTGGTCAGGTGGTCATTGGTAAAAATAAATACAATATTGAAGACTTGATGCCTATGTAGAGCACCCCCTGAAGTAGGGGAAATAGCAGAAGTGGCGCTGTCACCTAAGATGGAATTTATAAATCTAATGAATAACCTGAAGATTTAGTAAATGGTTTAAGTTCCGGTATAAACTTTAAAAAAAAAAAAAAAAAAAAACTATGATGGCTGAATAATGAGGATGGGGCGATTTTAGTTTTCTGTAAAAGAAAACTATTGTGTCGACTTTGTCTGTCCCCAGATCTTAAAAACTACTGAGGTTGCAAATTGGTATGTTGATCATCCACCCTCCAGTCATCAGACATACCAAATTTCAGCCCTCTAGCCTCAGTAGTTTTTATTTTATTTAAGGTTAAAGTTAGCCATAATCGTTCTTCTGGCAACGATATAGGATAGCCACCACCGGGCCGTGTTAAGTTTCAGGGGCCGCGGCTCATACAGCATTGTACCGAGACCACCGAAGGTAGATCTGTTTTTCGTGGCCTTGATTATACGCTGTAACGGCTGTACAGAAAACTCGATTGCGCCGAAGAAACGTCGGCGCGGTTTTTTACTTGTTTTTATAAATACCAAGAACGACATTATAGGATTCCTCAGAATTTCTAGATGAATCCATACTGATAATTGTGAAGATAAATGGGAAATTTCAAAAGTTTCGTTATTTCTTTTATGAACAAATATAAAAATTGGACTTTTGCTGTAGTCGACTGCAGGGAGGGAAAGTTATTGCGTCACTTCTAAGGAATAGTTTTGAAAATTCTATGACAATTATTAAGGTGACGCATTAATGCGAATTCGGAAGAAATCAAAATGGCGTAATTGTAATTATGATTTAAAAAATCCACAAATTTAACTAAAATCAGTTGAAAAGAAACCAATGCTAATACTAATAATGGCAATGATAACGCTAAATTCGCATCATTATCCGAGACAGTAACTCAAGTTTCAGAGGTTTAAGGAAAGAGAGAGAGAGAAAGAAAGAGAAAATTAGTATCTTCTGAGCGTTGAGAGTAAAATGCTATTCACGAGTGCAGATGCATTCATTGAATTGCCAATTTGAGCCCTTTTTAGCACCGTATGGCTAATTGTGCTTTATTGAAGAACCAGCAGTAAAAATACATTGAGACTTTGTTCCGTCATATTTATTACAAAGCTGTAAATGGGGTGTCACAAAACTTCAGATAATTTTTTTTTTCCTTCGCCTTGTTAGAAAAAAGATTTCAAAGTGACGATGTATTACGGATACAAAGAAATTTTCATTGGTTGAAATTTGGCGAGAGAGAGAGAAAGAGAGAGAGAGAGATTTAATAATTGATATTTATAAAATAAGACTTTCGAATCAGAACATCTTACAGGAAAAGGGGGGGATAATTTTGGAGCAAAATGGCACTTACTGTAGGAAATGTAGAGTTTGGTCCTTCTTCCTACCTTTTCAGTATTATACAGGTTATGTATACGTACATAAACCTAGTACCCCTGCCATTAGATAGTAACCTTTACACCACGCAGGGCGTGGCATGGCACAGGCGTGAAATCGAGCTTGTAATTAGCCTCAGGAGAAATGAGAAGACCCTAGCTCATCAGTGAGCGCCCCTTTGCTTGAGATACATTATTATATGTTCACCTGGAAAATTCGCATTATTCCTATGCAGTGCCACAGAGTAAAAATTTGGGGACGGTTTCCTCAAATTTTTGAGTCCGTGGACTGTACGGTTTGGGCAGAGATGTAGAAAATTTTAATCCTCAGTAAATAGACACACCTGGTATATATGTGACTGTCGTCGGCCTTAAGAGAGGCTCATCCACCATCTAAAGAAAACTGGAAATAACGCAAAGGTAGAAATTCGAAGAGTAAATGTGAACGAGATTAGGTTATGGCGGTTCAAGGAAACCAGGGAGATGGACCAACGAATGTTAATATAGATGATAAAAGAATGGAAGCTGTTGTTTCATAAAGGTACTTGGAAGCAATAGTAAGGAATGGTTTTAGGATGAGAGAAGAGGTGAGTCACAGAACAGGTGATGCAAGGAAAAAGAAGAGCATGTGCAGATGATTCGGAAGAGATTTGGATTGTGTGATGAGGACAAGACGATATTATTTGAAGGGATTGCTGAGCCAACTCACCTTTGCAGAAGTGATGTGTGGCAGTTGAATAAGCCATGCGAGAAAAAGTTATCGCTCGTGAAATAGATTATTTGCGTAGTATATGGGGAGTATGAAGAACTGAAAGGTTGAGAAATATGAAGATACACAGAGGAAGTGGTAAAATGATCACCATAGCTGAAAGCATTTAGAGATGGTTTGATCATGTAGAGAGAATGGATGACGATAGCTTGGTGAAATGGTTGTATAATTCCAGGAGTTCCAGGTGCCGTGCAAAACACTCAAACACACACACATGTATGTATATGTATGTATCTATATATATATATATATATATATATATATATATATATATATATATATATATATATATATATATATATATATATATATATATATATATATATATATATATATATATATATATATATATATGTATGTATAACTGAATCACGAAAATATGGAACGTGATGAATATATAAATGAAGATAAAATCCACGAAGGAAACGGAAACATGAGTGCTGCGAGGTCTTTCGACGCTCGTCCTTTACTTAGCAGACTTTATATATATATATATATATATATATATATATATATATATATATATATATATATATATATATATATATATATATATATATATGTGTGTGTGTGTGTGTGTGTGTTATGTGTGTATGTGTATTTATTTATTTATTTATTTATTTATTTATTTATTTATTTATTACTTTCCTGCTATTAATTATAGAAAAAAAGTTTTTATCTACAACTACTTAATGGTATAGTATTATAATTTACAAAGGAAGTATATCTGCTGAAATAATAGATAAATCTATTCAAGAGAAATTGGCACGCCTATAAGCAAACATTTACCAAAATGGCGCGCTGTGGGAGGAAATCCTATAACCAAGTATGTTATTATAAAGTCAAATTCCCCATTACTAAGTCTCCAGCAGCCCCTTATGCAGTATTACCCGATGAATATGGAAAGCGACGAAAGACTTTCGCATTTTTCATTTGCCTTTTCTCATTTCGCGATTCTTTCTCTCTCTCATTCATAAAGGAGTTTTAATGAGTTTCGTTTAATGACTCGGCACACTCTTTCGGTGGATGACAGGAATTGGGCGACGAATTTTAGGAACATCTGGTAACAGTGTCTCTCCTCCCGAGAGGATTTGCGGACGGAATTCAGAGGCAGATTTTCCCACGATTATTTCCTCCAGTCGTGTGGTGGTTTCCTTGAAAATCTCAAATTCTCTCTCTCTCTCTCTCTCTCTCTCTCTCTCTCTCTCTCTCTCTCTCAAGAAGGCACCGAAGTGCAGACCGCTCTGATCACTGGTAAGCTCTTCTGTGAGAGGTGGGACACTGCAGGGTTTTATACCTACGCACACACAGACAGAGAGACAAACAGACACACGTTAACAAATTAAACCACTCAAATGTAGACAACTTCAGTCATTTCAGCTACCACTGTAAACTCATCATCACACTGCAATACGCACGGGGGCACAAACACAGAACTATTTTGCCTGTCGGTATAATGCTATTGCTAACACAAAGACCCGTTAAAAATTAGGAGGGCTTTGTCTGGTGGACTGTTATACTGCAGTTACATCAAAGAAGGCAAAAGCAAGCGGCGTAGTGATACCTGTTTAAAGTTGTCAAAAAAAAATTGATATTTTAAAGGAATGTGAATTGCTTCTGTATTGATACTATTAATTTACGAATATTGTCCAAAATGACATTAGCATAATAGAAGGTCGAGGCGGATAGGCCCTGGCCTTCTGTGCGAGCGAGTGATAACATAAGCAGGCCCTGCCTGGCGACGACAGATGTAAACGTGGAGTTGATTATCCGTAAAGTGTTATTGTTACACAGGAAAACCAATTTATGAGATAATCTTTTATTCTTACGTTAGTTCCTACTTCACTTTATGGATAGGTAACCCTAACATGAAAAAAAAACTGCAGAATTCACCAAAATGCATATTTGTTCCAAAGGCCTTAATTCATAAAGTCACAAGTCCTTTTATAATAAAATCCTTTTGAATAGTTATTGGTATCGGATGCTTGACACATTCAGCAGCTATTAAGTATCATCAATTTTAGGCTGGAATAAGATCCTTGATAATAGGACTTTGTGTTCTGACGCCAGATGGCAAACAGCCCAATCAAGATATCGAACGTAACCGTTTTGTTTAATATTATCCATCGGATACATACAAATCCTTGTTCTCTCTCTCTCTCTCTCTCTCTCTCTCTCTCTCTCTCTCTCTCTCTCTAAGACAAAATGAGAACTGCACTAAATAATTCTTCGTCACATTTCATGACTGAAATCCTTGACAGACGACCGTGTTTGGAATCTATCCCAGTGCCTCGAACTTCAGACATGAGTCTCCAGTCACTTCATTCATGTTTCTTTTATATCTCTCTCTACGCTCTAATTCAGAGGCAGAGAATTTCCCGGGATCCCAGATTCATGACAGTATATCACCTGGAAACTATGTATGCTAGTGGGCGGGATCTTGGCAAAGGGAGGGAACCGACTTCATGTTTCAACTGTGGTATTTTGGCCGGATGGTTAATTTACTTGAAGTTTGTATGCTTCGATTATAATTTGGCCAGTAAGCCTATTTCATGCGAGCTTTTGACCGCCCTCTTTTCTTACGTTCTCACGTTCTCCCAACAGGACCAAACCACGTCAGCGCGCGCTCCTTCCACTTTATATTTACAATTAGATTTTCTATACATACTCGCTTTTTCAATATATTATTCAGTTTGTCACCAGTTATAGCCCCGTATATGCTGCGAGGCAGCTTATTACGGTTTCAGGTTTGTTTGCATTCACATTCATCATTCATAGGTCACTTCCATAATGAATTCTTCATTCAACAATCCATCTTTCAATTCGTACTTTGTCTCCATGACGCTTTCCTAGTTCGTATAATTTGAGTCTCGTAAAGTGAGAAGAGGCAACTTCTTCCTTTACGTTTTCATCTAATGTAACGTTCATCCATAAACATCTGCACGATAAAACTATTCGGTTCTTTATCCTAATTAGCATTCAGTGCTCTGTCTTCTTAATTTACACTTATTTTAATGTACTCCATAATCTCATTAGTCACTGATTTTCACAACTCCCGACTTCCTCTCATGAAGCGGCGATCATGCAATTCTTACCTTTCCCACAACCGCATACGTAAGAAATTCCAAAAATCTTTATCCTTCTCCATACTTTTTCCAGCCTAATACATTTAAGTAACGAACAAGCAAACCTCATGCCCTGACAAAAAGTTGGGACGATCCAATTTTCTTGATTTTAAACATCGTACAGAAGTAATAAAAAGTTAATGATGGCCTAAAATAAAGAGCTCTTAACCCAGGCGTTACTCTACATTGAAACATGCTGCATTAGTGTCCAAGTCTTTGACATAAACTACCCTGGACTGATACATCGTTTACTTATTTATTTTGATTCTTTGACCCAGATTCTCGACAAATTAAAATTCATTAAAACTTTGGTCAGGGAGGTTCATAGGATTCATATTCTATCGCCCAAATTCTATTCTGACCAAAAACTCTTTAAAATTTTGACAGCCAGCCGTCAATTTCTGCCTTTGACATCAGTTGCTGTGACAGTGGTCCTGTTATTCAATGAGGTATTCCGCATTATGTTGACATTGCAATTTTTCTATAACAGTAACCTGTTGTTGGAGAATACTTAATGGAATTTGATTATGTACTTTGCGCAGATAAATTATTCGTGTGTTTTGAGCTAATCATTAATTTGGGTTGCTCAATTATACATACAAACACGCGTACACATACATAAACATACATATATACGTATATATATAGTATATATATATATATATATACTGTATATATATATATATTATGTTTATATATACACACATATATATATGTGTATATACATATATATATATATATATATATATATATATATATATATATATATATATATATATGATTTATTTTAAATCACGAAAAGGTAAAATCGTGATGATTATAAGGACAAAGTTACAGCCACGAAGGAAAGTGGAACAATGGAGATGTTATACTTTCGTCTTATTACCAGTTGCTGAGACCATGTCTTGGTAATAAGACGAAAGTACTTAACGTCTCCAATGTTTCACTTTCCTTCTTGGCTGAAACTTTGTTTATTATATATATATATATATATATATATATATATATATATATATATGTGTGTGTGTGTGTGTGTGTGTGTGTGTGTGTGTGTGTGTATATATATATATATATATATATATATATATATATATATATAGATAGATAGATAGATAGATAGATAGATAGATAGATAGGTACAGATATATTTAAGATAACTAAGAGTTTCTGTAAATATTCGTGTACAGAGGTACATATTTATGCAGTTTAATGCTGAGTGTCTTTTATGTAATCAGACTTAAATTATTTTAAATTTTTGTGGCCTCGAAATAATTAAAAGGGTTTAGAGAAAAAACGCAGCTGCCTTCTGAGCGCAAGGTTTATTCAGTGTTAGCCGTGGTTGTATAATCCCGCCGATGTAATCCCTGGCGATTTTAGGGTGTTTGTTAGTTTCGTTAAGCAGAACTACTATTACAAAAATAAATGGGCCGCATAAACTAAACCAGGGTATTGCGTCTTGACGTATAATGACTCCCATTGCGCGCTGTATGTCTTCATACCTCGTCGGGAAAAAAAAAAAACACATTAGTTTTATGTACATTATTCTTTATCTCCTCTTTCAGTCTTGCTATTTATCTATCTATCCTTCTCTTTACAGTTTCTTAGCTAGATTTAGGCTTCTTTTTCATTTTGATTTCTCTTCAACAAAAAAAAAAAAACATGAAATCCCTGATGAGAGAAATAGTAGACTAAATGACCTGTTCCTCAAAAACTATAAACTAAAGTTTTTGTGTCCCTCGGGAACTTGAGCCTAATCTCTCCCGGCCCCATAATTTTCTGTTTCGGTGACCGCAATATGGCCATTCTGAGACAAGTGGGAAAATGTTGGCTAGAAAAACATTAATAGTGTAGTAAGTGGATACGTGAGGATTATGTTCGTCAGGTTCCAAAAACTGCGTAGAATCTAGTACGAACGATGAGTAGTATGTCTGTGAAATTAAACTAGAAAGATTGTCGTTCAGAAGTTTAACATGCGTGTCCCATTTAAACAGCTGGATAAAACGCAGTACGAGAGATAAGCAATGTGGTAGGTTGGTTAGTTTAGATTGAGCTGGAATTACACCAGCACGGGTCCTTGCCCTGAGGTAAGACTTGAATAATTCTGGTGTGGACCTCCGTACTCTTTCAAATCAACAGAAAAGCCAGAAATGATTGTCAAATTAAACAACTAGATAGAGCACGACTGGAAATAAACAACGCGTGTCAAACTTAAGTAGGAAGAATGCTTTTGAAAACGAATATCATGACCTTTCCGTTATCAAGTCTTCATACTTTAATTAGTAAGTTACCTTTGCAAAGATTTTTGCTATTAAAGTTTTAGCAGATAGATATTATACCTAGGTAAATAATATGTAAATTTTAAAGTCAAGAACTTAAATATAAAAGCTGACAGCCAGATAGATATCATGTCTGAGTATAAATGGAGACATATAAAATATAACTGTTGTAATATTTACAAGAGATCTTAGCTAGATTGAGGCCGTTTTAATGCCCGTTCCATCAAAAAGATATGAAAAAAAAAGGAGACACAATAGCAAAGAACAGAATTATCACCCCATCTGTTTTTTAAGATATACAAAAAAAGGAGAAACAATAGCAAAAAACAGAATTATCACCCCTGATTGATCAGGCAAGTCCTTAGGATATTCTTAATTTACACACTTACATTGCACTCAGAAGAATTTGTCAAAGAGATGTATCAGTAATAAACTGAATATTTATTTAATCAAAGTAAAGGAAACGACACCAGTAGTGAATCATTTGCTTACATTCACTTGTTTTCATAAGAAACAAGTATTACCCTTTGATCAAAATATAAGGAAATTTTACTTTGTAATAGTGTGGTAATAACCGTCCATCGTTCTCTCTCTCTCTCTCTCTCTCTCTCTCTCTCTCTCTCTCTCTCGGATGCACCCTGATCACAATTCTTCAGGAGAAGGCGCACATCCAATCACGGGAGAAGGGAATCTATATATGAAGTTTCAATGAGAATCCTGAAATGAGCGCTCTGAAATGGGCGAGCCCCTGACCAAACAAAGGAGATAAATGTAAATATTAGGAATGGGAATTACCTTCCGAGTGAATGGCCCAAGTGGACATTCAGGGCTGGTTTTCATTTAATCAGGCAGGTGACGAGTTCTGCAAGTTTTTCCGAGGGAGAGAGAGAGAGGGCGGGGCGGGGGTGGGGGGGAATAAACCGCACATCTTTGAGCTATTATAAATACAAAGGTACTCTCTGTTATCTTGCAGAATTGCCTGTAATTTCTTTCAAGCACTGCTAAAAAAGTAAGCTTATAGTGAAATGGAGCACCAAGTCTTGATAAATATCCAAGATCCTTAAATACCCGCGAATCATCCACGTCATGGACAAATGTTAGAAGGTAAATAATCAGTAAAATATTGTCTTTAGTAGACGTAAATCTTATACGCCGGCAACTAGTGTGCTCACTAGTGGTTACTTCGTTTCATATCAGGGAAGAACGCATCGCTGCAGCTTCATCGAAAGACAATTTTTATGACGCTGACAAATACTCAACTAGACAAAAGTCATGGAATACCACAAGTTTGAACATAATGCTTGTCTTTGTTCGTCTGGAAAGAAACCTATACTTCAGCAGCTCTGCCTCCAGTGGCGTTGAAATTGTGAATGATCTGATGCTAATACCCTTCAGTGCCTAAATTACATGAATTATGAATAAAGAATTGTGAGCGAAGCTAAGGGCAATAAAATTAACTTGAACATGCTAGGGTTCAAAGCTATTATAGCAATACTGTCTTTTAAACAGTTCAGAGGATCCAAAGAGCATACACAGCTGTCTAGTAGAAAATGGCCTGATTCCAGACTATTGTTCTTCTATTGCTTCTTCCTAGCTTAATGCCTAGGTGGGGTCGTTGTTTTTAACATGGCTCCTCCAGGTGTTTCTATCTTGATCGGCTCATTTCATTATTAATTTGATAGATGTTTTATGGAAGGATTCCTCCCTGACTCTTAACTAACCCTTGCTGTTTATCCGGATTTGGGACCGGCAGTTAGTTGGATTGGATTGGATTGCCCCCCCTTAGTAGCTAGGTTGATTCCAGATTATTGTTAGTTGTACTTGAAAATCAATTTCTCAGGAACCTCAGTGAGTCTATATTCACACTGTCTTTGATCTACTGCACGGGTGTCACACACTCAGCCCATGGGTCACATGTGGCCCGTTCCTCTCTGGAATGCGACCCGCGACCCACAGGTTTATGCAGTCGCCCCTTGAAACATTCCAAGTTCATTACGTGTCGCATTTGGTATCAGAGGCAGATCGACGGCCTGCCAGACGTGTTGTTAACCGCTGAATATATTTATCCAGCGGTAGTTGAGTGGTATTAATGGTAATTAATTGTGCTCATACATCGCTTTGCACTGAATTGTGTTTAGGGGAGTGCAATAAACGGTGGACATTGCTCTGCTTTTGTACTGAATTTCTTTGGGTTTTTGAAGGTTCAGGTTTTATATTCTCCATCCATTCCACCGACCATTTTTTCCCTATCTGCGATGTCTCGTATATCTGGCTTGTTTAACTGTCGTGACCACGCCATCACACATGATAGTGTGTGTCCGTCCGTCTCTTGCGCGACGATGACGCATACAGTGTATTTCGATGAAGGTGGCAATGTTTATCGCAATTATAAAGGTTCGTCATGTCTTTTGTCTTCCTATATCTCTGTTTTATATATTTTCAAACCTGTCAGCTACCAAGAATTAAATAAGAATAAACAGTTAAACTCTGAAATGAAGCCTTGAGCCTGCCCAGCTTTCTAGAGTTCCAACGGTTCAAATACATGATTACAATCATTCTTTTGTGTATGCGCATCAGTTCCTCGCCTTTCAATTTATTCATTTTTTTCCTAAGTTCTAATAACAATGAGTATCAGTTTCCTCATGATAAACGAGGTTTACAATGTGCCTTTTATCAACGACCCTCAAACCTTCTATCGTCTATTATGCAGTTAAAAAGTATAAGCTCAGCTCCATAATGAAACAATACACCGCAGTGGAAAGATATCAGTAGTGTGCAGTGAAATTCAGTAATTCAATCTACAGCCAGGAATGTTAGCTTCCACTCAACACATACAAAAGAACAAAAGGGATCCGGTATCCTAAGGCAGGAAATCGGCAATAAATGATGTATGTAAGTAAATCATTGGGTGAAGATAATACCCAGCTACAAAAAAAAAAAAGAATGCAGTTTGCTTTATGTGTCAGAATTGATAGGGGACACTGATATGTGGTGTTCGAAAAAGAGGTGCTTGCGAGATCTATATAATGACCCGAATTTTTTTCTGTTGCACCGACCCCGTAAGTCGATCCAGCTTTCCTTAACGGTGAAAAAATAGGAAAATAGAAAGGAACACTATGATTATGAAATTAAGCCCTCATGTACTGTATATAGAAGTCCATCTCATTCTGAAGCCACGCAGATATATATATATATATATATATATATATATATATATATATATATATATATATATATATATATATATATATATATATATATATATATATATATATGTATGTATATTCACTGTGTGTGTGTGTTTTTATATACTGAGGTCCACAATGGAAGGCACATACAATATATGTATATATTATATGTATATATATATAATGTATGTATATATTTATATACATAACTATATACATATATAGATAGATAGATAGATTTGCGTGTCATGTCAAGACAGAATAAGACAAAAATGACTGGAAGGATCGATCATTCGTCCTGAGGCCAACTCCTTCCTTCCTTCCTCCAGGGAGATTTCGGTGCTACCAGAGATTGGATAGAGTCCAGTGCACGGAAGATCCTGCTCTATCTTCCTGATGGAGCTGTCACTTCGACCCTCCGTTGAGCACAGGTTACAGTCACTCGGATAACCACAAAACCAATCAAAGATGATGAGGTGGAAGGATGTGTTCCCAACCGCTTCAGCATTTAGCGTCGAATAGCTGACAGCAGCTGAGACTTTGATGATCTTTCAAAGGATATTCGGGGCTTGCTGCTTTGATGGCCAGGTTTCCTTTTCAGAATGTTACGTGAGATATGCGCCTGAGTCTTGACTAGCAGAGTACCAGTGGCGCAACATTAAAAGATCACAATTAAGACCATCAGTGTTGATGTACCTTACCCATAATTTACGTAAAGTGTTAAAAAAGTGTGTGACGTTAACTTAAAGGCAGGCGGACCTTGTTCCAGTTTATAGAATTCGATTTCTGATATCAAGCGTATTCGCTGTTATATTGGTATACGTTTAAGGAAATATATAAGCTTCCGCTTACATATCGACTGTATCACTGGGGGATCTTTTAGCATTTTATTAACTCTTCACGATGACAACAAAGCTTTTAGTAATGAAAACTGGTTGTTGCACATTTTACTCTTATGTCTTCATTTTCTTTTGCATAAAAAATCTATTGAAGAATTATATCTGCAGATTATTCCATTTAAGCCCTAACTTGTACATATGATTATGCTAATTTCATCGAATGTAGATAACGTGAAATACTTTTGAAAACAAATTAAAAGTATATTCTTATAAAACATCTCTGCAAGTGATGTCCAATCTTTTTTGTCATCTTCCTGAACATCTGTTAAGATCAGTTTGATTAATTGTATCATGAAGCGTAGCTGCGGTTATGTTACATGATAAAAGCAAAGGGGTTACATAAGACAGGCTGACAGACAAATGGACAGACTGACAAGGATAAACAGAGAGAAAGCTTGGATAATAGTAAGACCTGTTAAATTGCTTTAGAGGAAAGAAGTGGCGAGTAGGAATCTTTTTGTAGACAAGGGAACGAAAGGAAGACAAAGGAGAATTATATGTGAGAGAGTTCAGAGGTTAAATGGAAGAGAGACAGTGAACTTATTATTTGACATTCCAAGTCTACCGTCGACTTTATGAACTTATTTATTTAAGGATTGAGCTTTTTTCATAGGTGAACTAAGTATCAAAATGTAAGAAAGAAGTGCACAGATGAATTCAAAGGGAACGAGTTAGTGTTAAACCGACTGTGTGATAACAAGTGTCCGAGAGCAACTGTTAGGAGCAACGTGTGGAACATGAGAATGCTTGAGCTGTTTGAATATAGACACATCTACACACACGCAAATATATAGGTAAATAGACAGATATACAACAGGATATTTAACTGCGCATGCAAAATGGCTCGCCTTTCTTACACGAATAATAGGATGGGTAACTTCTATCGCGTTTCAGCAGTTCCTCGCTGGGTGAGCGGGTTCCGTTCTCAGCTACCACTCTGTTGGTCGCAAGTTCGAATCTCCGACCGGCCAGTGAAGAACAAGAGGAATTTGTTTCTGGTGATAAAAATTCATTTCTCGCTATAATGTGGTTCGGATTCCACAATAAACTGTAGGTCCCGTTGCTAGGTAACCAATTGGTTCTTAGCCACGTAAAAGATAAATCTAATCCTGCGGGCCAGCCCTAGGAGAGCTGTTAATCAGCTCAGTAGTCTGGTTAAACTAAGATATACTTTTTTTTTCTTCTTGTCGGTTACAGAAAACTTCTTGAAGAAAAATTAAATCTCCTGAACCTTTCTGGTAGGATTCGTTGAGAGACAAAAACTACCCTAAGGTCTTGGTCGTGATCCATATCTACTTTATGGAATGAATTTTCATCCCACTACGTGGTTTCCAGAATCCCTTTCAGCATAAAGTCAAAAGTTCAACGTATCATAGTTAAGTTTGCTATTAAATGTCGCCAAATCTGTACCATCTTCACTGCTTAGTCAGTTTGCCCATCTTTGCTGAGCGCTGTATGAGACCATAGGGATGAGTGTTTCAGACATGTCTTGAACAATTTAGCACAGTCCTTTACTCCGGTGCAGAGAATTTGGAATGTAATCTGAATTGTAACGTACCACCAAACTGATGGATATTCAGTGTTTACCCCCTGAGGGAAGCACTATAAGGCGTTTTGTTTTGCTTTATAATGTTTATTTGTAGAATAGTGAAAATAGCATTGTCTATTTTTTGGCGATTATTAAATACCTTTTGGGATTTTATTCACTTGCCAGTAATCACTGACTTGCCAAATGTTTTTTCCTATTCATGAATTGCTATGCTTTTTTGCATTTTCACAGTAGAAACGCAGTTTAATCCTTCAGACCTCATATGCACAACTTTTCTCGGCAAGTTCTGTTTTCAAGAAATGGCTTAAATACGAGAGGTAAAACATCGGAAGACCAAATTTTACTGAATAAACTCTAAAAGCTTCGCTGACGCACCCTGTTATCCAAGGGATCTCGAACTCAGATGTGACAAATTGTCTTTGCATTCCCACACCCACATTCCTCTTCCCGACCCGTAGCCTCAACCGTAGTATTTGAAGTTTCCAGTAAAAAAAAAAAAAAAAAAGAACATGGAGGATATTCGGTGTACCACAGACTAGAGTGAGTTCATTTCACACATTTTCATTAATGCTCATAATTATTATTAATATAAATATATTGCCTAGGTCTATTCTTTACCGTTTAAAAAGCATCAGAATTAAAATATTGCCATTCTGTACGTCAAAGAAAAGGTTTCACAGATCTTAAAAGGATAACTATATCCTGTAAATTCAGTTAGAAAAGAGCAGGACTCAACTCCACATTCCAAACAATATTCTCTAAAACTTTCTCTGTTAAGGCTTTCCATCATAATATTCGAATTTGAACATGACTGGGATTAGTCTATAGTATATGTGTTTTATTCCCTGAGATAGCAGAAATATATCATCACGTTCAAGGACTGAACAGATGGAATGGAGTCGATAATGACAGGAAAAACCTCAACATCTAGGAAATGAAAGAATGCTTGCAACATGGAGGTGAATGATGCCGAGCGTGTAGGAATGTTCGACATGATGCTGATGAGCCTTCTGTGTAGGTCTGTTTAGCGGCTGATGTGGAAGTTCTCTGCATAGGATCATACGATGGTTGCGGTGGGCTTGCAATCGCCTGCGTGGAGTGGTAGTGGTGCGACCTATGCAACATTTGCTGAGGGCTTGACATGTCTCTTCGGTACATTTGCATTTGCATACTACGTAGGTCGACTCCCACATCTCTGTATGCGGAGGACTGCTATTTCGCACTAGAAGGGTGCCGACTGCGTTCGGGAGGCAGTAGAAACGCAAGGAAATACTCTCGTCAGGATTCGCAAGTGTTGTACCGCTGGCAAATATCCTTTTCATGCCCTTGACCTCATCCTTGAACTGGCTGTGATAAGCGGCTTTGCAATATAATATGATGTTTCCTGCTGAGGTAGGCGTTGTAACTGGTACGTGGCATACACTGTCTATTAGATTGCATGAACTTCCATGAACTGTGATTTTCATATACTTTATTTCATTCCCCATAAACTTATTAAGAAAGGATATAAAGTGCGGTCTGTCATTTAATGAGGATGACAATGACAAAAGACTTTAGCGTCTCTAGTTTTCAATGCTTGCTCTACCACCAATTCACAGAAGGAAATTAAGGAGATTTGAAATGATCACATTAACAAACGAAAAATACTTAACACATAACATTTACATATAAGAAAATTATCTAAGGACTGAAGAACCGGTATTACTACTCAATATAATAAGATCTTAGTAATATTTTAATAGATAAGGAAGAAAGGTCAAGAAAAAACAAACATTTACCCGGCTAAAAAAAAAAAATTAGAAAATTTTTCTACAATAAAAAATAGCAAAAGAAACATTGTCTCCCTTCGAGCACTTGTCAGACCATTCATTACCTGGAAGAGCGCAGCAAGATTCAATTCAAGGCGAACAACAAAGCAGATGTCTGTTCCTTTGACTTGCATGAGGAATTCCCCCTTCCTTTTGTTTACATTCGTAATCAGTGTTTACTTCGGGATTCGCCCTTTTGGCCCCGGCATCACATAGAATCTCCATAGATCCCCTTCTACCTTGCTGACGGGATGTGCGTCGCTTCTTATGACCATTCACGCCCACTGTAGGGCGTAGAGGAAGGATTAAGGTTGATTGAGAAAGAAAGACTGACATTGAGGAGGACTGCCAGATGCAGGAAGATAGACTGTGGATGTTACGGAGAAAGAAAGAGAGATAGAGAGAGACTGTGTTAATGGTTATGCTAATATAAGAAAATCTGCTCATTCGGGTAAATTCATTTCTTTCTTATAAAGATTAAAAAAATATATACATGTTAAATCATGACTTCGTGATTTCACTTATTCCTCAAGAAAGTAAAAAGGAAAGACAAACTCTAAGAATTTAATTCTGTAACATGACGCGAAATGTAAACAAATGGCATTTAATACGAACGTGAGGAAAACAATTTTAGACTGGGATAGTTCTTCGGAGAATGTCCCCCCACCTCTCTCTCTCTCTCTCTCTCTCTCTCTCTCTCTCTCTCTCTCTCTCTCTCTCTCTCTCTCTCTCTCTCTCTCTCTCTCTCCATGGTTTCTAATTATGTTTTCAGTATGGTGACACTAAATTCGTGAATGGTTCTTCGTCGTACTTTCTCAGGCGGATTGGTAATAGTGTCTTTGGAAGCGGCAGCTTATCAAGGCACTGATGTGTTATATTCTGGTGCCAAATATTTTTGAAAATGGGATATAAGATCAAATGTCAAAAAACACCAGTCCCTCGATATACTTTTAATCTTAAGTTCCATTCGCCATTATCGTTTTCGTGGCAGTTGTAAGTGAAAGTTTAAAAAATACTGTTGTCTTCAATTCTGTATTTTTGGAATTAGCATATCTGAGCTTTCATTTAATTCTGTTTTGTTGAAGTCTGGTAAAATAAGTTATTTTCTAGTTATTTTCCCTTCATTGGTGGTTATTTGACTTTCATTAGTGGTTATTTGCCCTTCATTAGTAGTTATTTTCCCTTCATCAGTGGTTATTTTGCCTTCATTAGTGGTTATTTTGCCTTCATCAGTGGTTATTTTCCCTTCAATAGTGGTTATTTTCCCTTCGTTAGTGGTTATTTTCCCTTTATTAGTGGTTTTTTCCCTTCATCAGCGGTTATTTTCTCACTGGTTAACTCAATATAAATATGTAATGTTTGATGGAAGATTTGCGTTGAAAACCTTATTAAAATAAACAGGAACT
Source organism: Macrobrachium rosenbergii (assembly GCF_040412425.1). Classification (NCBI taxonomy): domain Eukaryota; kingdom Metazoa; phylum Arthropoda; class Malacostraca; order Decapoda; family Palaemonidae; genus Macrobrachium; species Macrobrachium rosenbergii. The sequence continues at coordinate 2,540,799 of NC_089752.1, forward strand.
TAGATATTATCAAATCAGGCCGACGTAAAAAACGGTTTATTTTATTTTGTATTATGTGGCATACAGAAAAATGACAGAATATTTTCTTCATGAAACAGTCCTATCCTTTATTTACTCTTAGTTCATATCTGAAAGGGACAAATAACAAAGAGATATTTTAGGCACTAGGAAACTTTTTTCATCGTAAAAGGTTTTAGAATTTCTCATGTAACTTTTCTCATTTATTTCAGGGTCCAGAATTTATATAGATGTTCCATTTGGCTTTTTACAGATACAGAATTTCGTTGTTTTTGGGAGGCTTTATAAACAGTAGAGCTCCCATTACAAACAGAATAAATATTCTTAATCAGTTCAGTCATTAAATATGAAGTTTATAAAAGTAATAATGCAGAAAGAATACAAATGAACAAATGAGTTTTATTCTCCGCAGTGAGAGGGTAAAAATATATTGTTGTTATCGTCCCATCTTCTTAAGTGGGTACCTTTCACAATGTCTTGCGCTGAGCTCACTACGCAAGTCTTAGGCCACAATTGCACTGTTGAATTCCCCCTTTTTGTGTGTGTGTGTGTTGCGTTCTTGGTAATCATTAACATAGTGAAATGTTAGAGCAATATTAAAAAGAACTGCAAAGTTTTAGAGTCAATATGGATATTGCTGGACTCGATCGTATGTTAAAGTTTCGCTTTTGTGAAAGTTTTCCTATAAAAAACACTGTTTCCCAAGCACACGATTTGCTCTAGTCGGCCACACAGATTATATAAGTATATATTGAATACCTTGACACTTACTCATGGCGACTTACAGCTGCGCTGTGCCAGGCACTGCTCCTGCTGTGGAGTAGTTCAGAATTCAGTGCCACGCAGAATCTGCGCTGTTATCTTCCTAATACACCTGATAATGCGGTCACCTTCCGACCACAGATTATTCGCTTGACCAACCATTAACTCATCACATGAGTTAGACGAAAGGAGACGTTTCGGCCTGTTTGACATGACGCGTGAAGTCTATATTGAGGATTAGCAAAACATCCTCTCAAGGTTAATCACTTCTTTACTTTGTTGATGTTCGAAGCATGAGACGAAAATATTTTTTGTATAGAGAATGGACCAAAGTGAGAAATAAGTTATTTGATTTAATACTATAGATAAGAGAGAGAGAGAGAATCTACTTGTATAAAAAGAAGAGCATTATAAATAGAAACTAAATTCATGACCAAGAAGATTGAAAGTGAGGGAGAGGGAGATTTTGCAAACAAATCATCTATCTTCTGCTCTTCATTTATTGTCGTTTTTATCACTTTGCTAAATGTAAGTGAATTGCAGCAGGGAAAGCAGATTTAACTAAGTAAATGACAACGAAAATAATTGATACTGGCATCATTGTATTTCGTCACACGAGCAAGCGCATTATTTTGTGTATATGGTTATGTACATTTAAGTTTCATACAGACTGCATGTGTGGACATTTACGTCAAAAGAAAATGCTGTTTATTTTGAGAAAAGTCTGTTTTTTGGTCTTGTGGCCTTATTTTTCTGTCACCTCTATTTCCTTATTGATTTTTAGAGGTATGCTCTGTACCCTCCACCAAATTTCCCTGTTGGTCTCTAGCTCTCCCAAAATCTAATCGATAAGACTCAGATCAGTTGGTAAATTTCCCAGAAATATTTTTAAAAAAACCTCGTCCTTAACAGTGTTCGTAGCTGTGATCATTACAAGGAAACAAACATAGGTCATGGCAAGTCATGAATGTGTAGGCATTGTGTCTTTACATATTTGACATTGAAAAGCCTGGCCCCCACGTAATATTTTCATTAGCCTTTTAATGGTTTTCTTTATTCAAAGACTTTCTTGTATTGTTTCATACTCAAACTACGCAGCTTTGAAAATTCTAAGGGATATGGCAGAATCACTTGAAATCTGTTATTCGTTGAAGAATAAATCATGGCAAATTTCATAACGCAAATACTGAATGGAACACTAACATTAATGAAATATTTTGTGTAATTTTTTTTATATAGGTATTGCGAAGGAAAATTGAGTGAATGATACCATTAAAAACCTAGTTAATGTTATGACTGCATTTAGATGTTAAAAACAAAACGCGAACACTCAACACTCAGGAACGTACATGTATACAAATCGTTATGAAATGAACAATACACGTATCCTACCCTTCTACCATTTGTTAAAGACTACGAAATGCCCAGAGATTCAATTACGTCAGGGAATAGAGGGAGCGAGAGGGTCCCTGTGCATGCTCAAGGAATTCCCCTTTCCTCTTGTTTGCATTCATAATTACTGTTTACTCTGGTAGTCCGTATTATTGTTCTCATTCTTGCCATCTCATCGGTCCCGAAAGATGCCCTTTTGGCTTCTCGACCGAATGTGTGCGTGTTGTGTCTCTTCCTGTGGGAAACTGACCTCCATTTCGCTGGTAGTTGTGGGGAACTACTGGAGAGGAAGTTACAAAGATCAAACAGATATTAGTATGACTCATTCCATGTTCTTTAGTTAGGGAAGGTTGGTAATAATGTGAAGTTTAGACGGAGCTTAAGACAGGTCTGTTTGTAAGGTGTGTAGAGATCATCTCAATAAATATGTTGAAGAAAAATATTAACGCACAACAGCTTGAGCTTTTAATCATATACCAAAAGGTACACACACATTATATGTATGTATATATGTATATGTGTGTATATATATACATATATTTATATATTTGTGTGTGTATGTATATTAAATGGGATTTGTCGTTAGTGGCTTTCCGTGATGACGCGAGACAGTTAATACTAAATCATTTGTGATGTTGCTATTTATTCAAATTGCTCTCGCATTTTCCGTAACTCTTTGCACAGAAAGCCAGAGATTGGACAGCAAGTACTTTGTTGCAGAAAACGATGCGACCATCAAACAGTTATGTGCATTGAGAGAGAAATAAAGAAACTGACTAATAATTATCCTTATAAAATACACGAGACCTAATAAATTGCTGAATAACCTATATCCTGAATAATAATGAATATCATTTCATTTTGTAAAAGGTATCAGTTTCACACTCGACTAAAAGTAATGCGTTAGCTAAAAATACATATAAAAAAATACTGGGCAGGTTTATCCGCATATAACTTCTCGAGAAAGACCTCTCATGGAAAAACCGGATGATCCAGTCGCATGGAAACACCGAACACAATGTCTCTTCGTTTCAGATGCATGAGGAATTCCCCCCTCCCGTTTGTTTACAGTCGTGATCTATGTTTACGTTGGGATTCGTCCTTATCGTGCTTTGACTTTGCACTCCCGATGAATCACCAGGCATCCCTTATAGCCCTGTTTATTGAATATGCGTCCCTTCTTAGGTAGCAGTGATGAGAGAGCCGGCGAGAAAGATACAGAGATTTTTGTCTTATTAGTCGTTTAATTGTTTTGCTATGTACAGTTGTGGCAGTTGTTGTGAGCGATTTTTTTTTTTTTTGTATTTAACTGGAGAGGAAGATGTAGAATGAGAAAACACAGAGAGAGAGCGAGAGAGAGACTTTATTTAATTATCGTTATATTCATTAATTGCTTGGCTATGTACCAATTAGCGTGTGTGAAAATTTTGTATTCAGGTCAAGGGGAAAGCGTAGAATAATAATAGGATAGAAGGAAGAGGAAAAAGTGTTTATGAGAGAGAGAGAGAGAGAGAGAGAAAGGTTTACTGTGACCATATCTAAATATGAATCAAACAAATACAGTACAGTTGGTTTACGTAATAATGGTTGTAATTCAATAATCAAACAGTTTACAGAAAATTAAAAATGAAAAGGGAGCTGAGATTCACCACATCTAAAAATTACAGTGGCCATTTTTTGGGGGCAGAGAACATACAATACATTTCTCCCCCCATTTGTCATCTGATAAAGACCACTCATTGAAGGCTTGGACTCGCTTTTGTCCAATGACAAAGGCCATTCATTGCAAGCTCCAGTGATCTAGTTGCAGGAAAACATGAAACACAGAATGTGTCTTGGTTTCACATGCATGAGGAAATAAATCCCTCCTCGTCATGTTTACTCCAGTAATCTCTGTCTACATACGGATTTTCGCTTTGATTGTTCTCACTTTGCAATCTCATTGAATCACCATACATCCCTTCTGCCTTGCTGATTGAATATGCACCGCTTCTTGTGTAGTGTGGAGGAGAGAGAGAGAGAGAGAGAGAGAGAGAGAGAGAGAGAGAGAGGGTGCGGGAGTTCTTTTTATTTTTCGCTATTTTGAAAATATTTGTGTTTCTTTTGATATTGAAGATGATTCGTCCGACCATGAGGGAGAGAAAAGACACGGTGTGCAGCTAGTTTTTTAATTGTTGTAGGATGATTAAAGGATGAGAGAGAGAGAGGGGGGAGTTTTTTTTTTTTTGCCGTCCTAAAGAGCATGAATCAATATCCAAAAAAAAAAAAAGAGGAGGCAGCCATTCAAAAAGACTACAAAACCGAAAAAAAAAACTACGTCCTTTGTGAGTTTCTGATGAAGTAAGGAAGGAGAGAGTGAGAGAGAGAGAATAGAGAAAGAGTCGCAGGAGGACACAGGAACATTCTGTTTTATTCGTTCTTTTTCGGATTTTAACCCACTGAGCAAGGATGTTTTTTTTCCTTTTGCACTGTGTACACTTAAGCTGCTTGTTCTTCCTTTGTTGTCATCTAGAATAGTTGAAACAACTATTTCATCCGTATAACATTTAACACACACACATAATTTAAAATACTCTGATCCTAACTTTTTTACCACTTCGTATCTCCACATTTTTCATTATCAGCTCCTCTTACGTTGCCCATAATACACAAACAGTTCACCTCAGCATTTTTCCTTCCATTCACATTTCATCATTCCCACTTCACTTCCATAATAGAAGATGGACGAACATTCCATTCATGCATTCATACCTTGACTTCCATTGAAAGCAAGTCTCTCCTCCTATACTTCTGTGCATTGCTCGGTTACCTTTCCTCTCCACCTGTTCTGACTCACTTTTGCTCTCACCCAGTTATCGTCCATAGTATTTACTCAGAAATGCTTAAAACGCTTATTTCACTTCTTCCACCCAGTTATTATTTACCCACCAAATGACTTCCTTAATTTAAAGGGATTAATAATTCTTGTCTCGTAGACCAGTGTGATTTAGTTGTAGCTGTTGATTTTTGTAGAATGTTGTGAGAAACTCTGTCTCAAAGTTCTGGACTGGATATAGAACTGTTTTCGGACACGGAGAGAGAAAATGCTGATCTAAGCTTTAAGACAACAATTCTCCAAGAAAGAAACTGGGTCAAGAAGTCATGGGGATTTATAAATATAAAGATATAAAACAGTCGATACAGTAATCTCTGACCCGTACTAGTGATTTCTGAGAAACGTTTTCTGAAAGTCATTCGTGGATTCAAGACGGACCTCTGAGATTTCGAGGGATATCCAGTCTTGCAGTAGACCCTGGGGAGAGAGAGAGAGAGAGAGAGAGAGAGAGAGAGAGAAAGTGCCCATCGATACCGAAACATTAGCTGTCGGCCTTCGTATAAGTCGTTGCAAAGCCTTTGAAATCCATCTTGGCTCGAGCTTCCGCTTGATGCGTATAACCCAAGCGTTTGGTGGAAATAACCTTGTTTATGACGTGCGCTAAGGTTGATTTATATCACTCATTTACCCTGATTTTGACCCTAATGCCATGCTCATCATTTGCAATGCCGTCTGCTCATCCACTTAAAGTATTCGTGATGTCATGTCATTTGCTGATGTATCGAGCAAATCTTAATGCCTTTTGTTATGTAAATGCCTTCCAGTGCCCGCGTGTCGTAAGCAGAGTCTGCTACTAATCCTTATATATTTTTCCCATCATTAAGTGGCCGATGAATGTAAGTAATGCTATAAAATATTCATTAACTCTTTTTCCCTTAAATTATCGCCATTATCGTTCATTAGCGCTTGCGGGAAAGAATATTTAAAATGTAATCCGCGTAATGTTAGGAGATACCGTCTCTTCAGTGTGAGTTAAGGAAATATTTACAAACGAGTTTGTCGCTCCATGAATAGTATCTTTGAATCTGCTGTGCGCACTAGTTCTTATGTATCTGTCTCTGTTGCGTTCGTTTGGTCAGTTACCTACCTGTTCATTGATTCATCTCATAGTATTTTGTGCCTGAAATGAAATGCTTATTCATTCTTTCATTTACAGAATCATTCCTCTCGTTTCTCCTGCCGTTCGTATCTGTTGAGGTCGCCGAATGAATGAAAGTATGCGAAATTTGCTCGTAGGGCTTTTGTGCCCGTTTTTTTACATTGGCGTTACGGGGCATTTCGGGACACTCCAGAAGTTTGTGCAATGATGCTGGTTGTGAAAACCCGTTCGATAGCTATAAGCGGTTTTTCCAGTTAATACGCGTAGTAATACATTGTTTTCATAAGCTTCATTACATTTTTCTCAAAAATACCATAAAAATGCCAAATAAGTAAACAGATAAATAAGTAAATAAATAAATAGTATAAGTAAACAGATTAATGAGTAAATAAATAAATAGTATAAGTAAACAGATAAATAAGTAAATAAATAAATAGTATATGATAAAATGAAATTAATGTTTCTTATTTCTTTCCAGTTTCCAACCTATATCTTGAAGGAAGAATTAAATCAGAGTGTATAGCAGAACTCGGGTCTGATTGCAATATTCCTAATTCTGATTTCCCTATGATAAGCAACATTCTTCTCGGTGTTTCCGACTTCCGCAACGTTCTGAAAGTTTCAGCGAGTTATGTTTCTCGTACTTTTATGAGAGACCTTGCTCAGTCTTCAACAGCCGGTTAACGAAGTGTTAGTGATAAAATAAATCAGTCGCTCTTCCATAAAAGCAAACGGCCACTCAGACGTACATTTTCTTCCGGATGGGAGCTCTTAAGAGTTGCTTATCCTTGTAATTTAATAATCACTTTTAAGAAACTGTGTTAAATGTTGTTTGATAAAAATCGTCGCTGTATTCGCCGGGTAACTACCAAAGTTGGACGCTTTTACGCACGTCGTTCGGCCTTGCTCTGTTGGGTGATAGGTGATGACATCATGTTATCATATTCTTATGTATAGCTGTGTTCGTCACGTATTTTGTAGGCCGTTTTATCATTTACTTAGTTCTTGCAGTCAAGGAGATACCGTTACGATGAAATTTTTTCATGGTCAAATTTGAGAAACTTTTTTCAATTTTTTTTTTTTTTTTTTTTTTTTTTTTTTTTTTTTATCATGTATTATTGCTTAACCTAATGTACAGGGAAAGGATATATGCTGCCTAGAACATCCTGATTAGCCCGGTGTATCCCTAAAATTGCCTTTATTTTGACACTTTGGTTACCCGAAGGTCTGTAGTAAGTTAGAAATAGGAATTATGGTTTAGTATTTTTGCCCAATACCTTCGAACGTCTCCTTTTGACTTACCTAAGGTTTTAAGACTGGGAATGCGTGTTTTTTATAAAATGTTATCGTTCAAGTTGGGCGCTTTCAATCTAGCCATGCAATTCCTTGAGCTTAAATTGCTTCATTCTTCATCATCCGTTGAAGAACAAAATCTCCTTGTAAGCCTTGTATGGGTTTCGGAATGGAACTTGGCGATCGCGTTACTGATAATGATAAACTCATTATCTCTTATCGTTTCACAATAATTTTGTAAAAATTTACCCTGGCTACTTTTTTCTCTGAATTCACACTTACAGAGACAATCAGTACAGGTCTCATTTACTGAAAAGTAGTTTTAAAAATGTTTAAAAATTGGTTTAGAATATTATTTCCATAGTATCTGGGCGAAGAAAGTATGGTTTGAGGATTTCTCTCTCTCTCTCTCTCTCTCTCTCTCTCTCTCTCTCTCTCTCTCTCTCTCTCTCTCTCTCTGTGTGTGTGTGTATGTCTGTGTATGTATATATATATATATATATATATATATATATATATATATATATATATATATATATATGTATATATATATTATATGTGTATATATATATATATATATATATATATATATATATACACACAGGTAGGTAGCTAAGCAGATAATTGTAAGCAGAGTAACATAATGCACTGATTAAACTAGTCAGTTGTTTGTTTGTATATGAATAATTGTGAGAATCCCTTGTGACTAGATTAGACTGGTTCAAGTGTACGCACATTGCAGTTTTGCATGAAATAATGTAGTTAGAGAGATTTTCTTTCTATTTTGTTATCCAAAAGTATTTATTACCGAATGGTATTATGTTTTGGTTATGACATCCGTCTCTTCGTTCGTCTTCATCACCTTATAGTAGATTTGTTGTCTCTACCTATCACTTCCCTCCTTCCCCCTGTCTCTTCATGGCAGAGGAGTCCTGAGTCCCCACACACGTCTGCTATATTGACAGTCACGTGAGACGTTTCCTCGGGTCCAAAATACGAACTGCGATATGATCAAATCTCTGTAATGAGGCGGAGATGGAGCGGACTCGTGGACCTTGAGCCCTCCCCTCTCCCACGAATCTCACTCCCCTTCCATTGCCCACTTCCGTTACAGTTCCTGTAACCTATAACCAACATATCAGAAAAAATGTTTATAAATCTCTCTCTCTCTCTCTCTCTCTCTCTCTCTCTCTCCATTGCATTTAATAACTTTGATTACGATATACAAAATCCAGCCTAGGAAATTTTGTAGTTTACTGAAATGGGTAAGACGTTTTTATCTCTCTTTTCTCAAAATGAGTCTTCTTGACCTCACATTCATAAAAATGATCTCGTCTTCTTCCTTGTCTCCTTCTTCAATAAGGGGGAAATAACTGTCCCCCTTTTTCCTGATATACGAAAGATGACGTGATGGATACGAATACGAATGAGTGAATATGAGGAGAAAATGCGTCCTTATCGCATGCATGGATAGATATAAAGAACGCGGGTGTTGAGCAGTTCATCAAGGCTCTCGTGACACGTATATTCTTCATCATATTAGTCATAAATATCGTGCTTTCATATTTTTTTTATAGAGAACGTACGCCATCATATTGCATTTAGGATTCATAGCCTTGACAGAAAGGTTGGAAACTTTTTTGCCTGTTTTCTTCGAAGTTAAAATAATTTTTTTCGAAAGTAATAATTTTCGAAACTAATCATAATGAAAGCTTCTTCCATTTTTTTGATAGTAGATCCTGACTTATATCTTGCAAAAATAAATAGCAGGTTAATTTCTTAATGAAAATTAGACAGCGAATTACACAATTCATAAACGAAATTATGATAAATCATACTACCTTTTTAGAAAAAATGGATGACAGAAAAGGAATAAAAAAATACGCTAATTGCTCGTGTAAGTGAACAAAAAGTCACATTGATTTTATGATTATCATCAAATCAGGTTAACCTTTAAATGCTAAATATTTTCTAAAGAAAATGTTTTCATCCAAATTATTTCTTATGTATAGGAAAAAACGCTTCCATACGACCAGGTGCCTGTTGTAGCGTAAAGAGACAGTTTATTCTAGCAATAACATGAGCTCTTAATGCAAATTAAACTAGAAAAACGACAGCAAATCTAAAAGTAATGATAAATTGTGAGATTAATTTTGTGATTGAAAAGTTTGATCATTTACATATGTTCTTAATGAAGCAAGTTTCCCATTAAGAAATAACTTTCGTGTTTTTGTTGTTTAAATGGTTTTACTGTAATGAACAAGTTGGTAAATTAGTAAATCTAGAATAATTAATGAACAATTAGTGAGATTATTTATTTCCTTTTAACTCCAATTTTTTTTATACGTGTATGCATATAAAATCGTGGATTTTAGCTCCTTTTCACTTCACAATTACATAAAAAATGGGTTAACGAAACTCGAAAACTGATGGAAAATGATGAGAAGTTAATGAAAATGAATGATTAATTATGTAGATTCTCTTTTAGACTATCGATCAACATCGCTATTTTACTTCAGTATAAAACATACAGTTATTTAGTTCATGTTTTGAATAGCTTCCATCTAATCCTCATATTTTTTTTAACACGGAATTTTTTCAAATGGTTCCTTATCGAATGCATAAATTGGTTTCAAAATAAATTTGATAAAATTCTGACGCCTATAAACCTTTTTAAAAGCCATAACTTTTGTAAAACAGCAAATTCAAAAAATTTTTAAAGTATCAAAATAAAACAGCCTTATGACCAAGAAATTACCGATATTCAAGTACATCACATATCACTTAGACAATAATAAAATACTTATTGATAATAAATATGTACGGTTATCTTTCAAGGCAAATTAATTTTTCGATCTCGCGAAGATTAGAAATTAATTACACATTTATATGAAAAATAAAAAGACAAATAATAAAAATTAAAAAAGATAAAAGTACTACAACCTAAAAAAAAAAGATACATTGGAAGAAATTGTCCTAAGTGATACTTACACAAAAACTGTCTTAGCATAGAGTGCAGAGGTTTAAGTGAAAGTAACTGCACGATGACAACCTATCAGTCTTAAGGTAACGAACCTAAGTGAAATGTGATATGATAGAAAAAAAAACATTGAAGAAACTACGGATAGGTGATTAGGTTTAGTGACGTTTAGCTCACCAATCCAACTAAACAAGAGAGAGTAAAACGTAAAAAAGAAACACTAATCGTTGTACAGTTGATGATGTTGCAAGACTTATAAATAGTCTGATAACAAAATCATAATATCCTTATCGTCAAGGTCACGTAGTGTCGACGAACCTCTTCCCAATTGATTAATTGATCAAGTGCGTGAAAACAGGTTCACACTCAATACCAATCTCGATGGTTGATGCCTGAGAATGTGCCTCTACCGAAGCACCAGTTCATAGTGAATTGAAATTTTTTTCGGCTGACTAAAAGGAGATATTAATCCCTTAACTGGTAAAATGTAGCCATGACATCAAGAAGGTTCAGAGGCGTCGTCTTAATTGAGTTTGGGAATTCCAAAACGTTACCAAAAATCGTAAGATATTTCTGGACTCTCTCTCTCTCTCTCTCTCTCTCTCTCTCTCTCTCTCTCTCTCTCTCTCTCTCTCTCTCTCTCTCTCTCTCTCTCCGTTTATATACATTTATATATGTATACAAAATAGGTGTGTTTTGTAAGTATAACAACAATAGTCTGCGAGTAATATAATCCCCTCCTTGCAGACTTTTGCCTATGTCAAGGTTATAATGTGTCACAGATTCTAGACCCTTCTCGTATTTCGTAATTATTAACAGTGCAGGTTCATAGTGCATATATATATGTATATATATATATATATATATATATATATATATATATATATATCTATTTATTTATATATATATATAATGTATATTATATATATATATATATGTATAAAATTATATATATACATATATATATATAATCACTTAAATATGTTACTGGAGAAAAGAGTTTAACATTTACCTGCAATATGCCCACGACACCGGAAATGGTGATCGTCAGCCAATCAGAGCTGCCCAGTAATGAATAAATGCACCACGGGGTGGGTCATGGACGAATCTTTACTGAGCTTCATTCGCCCTGTTCAAACGAAGATCGAAAGTTAATGTGTTTTGACGTATATTTTATGAATAATAAAAAAATCAAGATTTGTAAAAGCGCACTCATGGTAAAAGCAAAGTAAAATAAAACATAGGTTACTGGATCTAAGATACAAAATATATGTTGGTAAAGGACCTTTGTATATACAGCTTCGAGACTACTCAAATGATGAAAACTAAGGCATTTAGAGCTAAAAAAAGGACTTCTCTATTCAAAACTTCTAATACGAGGAACAAAAGATATATTCAATATACTAAACTAATTACCAAACAAATAATCTTAGCCAGATGAACCAACTGAGGCTGAAGGAAGAAGAAGAAGAAGCAAGAAGAAAAAGAAGAGAAAAATGAGTCTGGACTCCTGGATTGGCGGGGACGTCAGGAACCTGTCTGTCTCTCAGAACCCCAAACTGAGAGGTAGTCCTTATTCAGGGATTCCTAAGAGGGCTTTTGACCCACCACATGGGTCTTCCTCTTGGGCCTTCTGAGCCGAAAACGACTCTCAGGACACCGTGTTGCAGGTCTGAAATCGGCTCCATAACAAGTGAAAGGCCCAAGGCTCTTTATTGGACAATCCAGGAGTCAGTGAGAGCAAAAGTCTTCTGGATTCCTGGGAAAAAATGATTTTGTATCTTGAAAGACTCTTATTTTATGTAATACCTATGACAATTCCAGAATTCTGTAACTGTTAATGTTTGTTACGTTTACTATAAAAAGTGTTCTATCGGGCCCAGTCACTATTATAACTTTAAAAGTGTTTTAAAGGGTTTATAAAAGAACAAATCTATCCATATGGGCAATCACAGTCATTCACGGATCCTCGAAGCCTCTGTGACGTCATCATGTTGACAGACTTGCAATGACTTCCTTAACACAGTTGGTTGAATGAGCCATTAAATATTCAATATTTAAAAATCAATTAGCAGTGTATTAAAGAAATATTAAGTTTAATTTAAAGCATAAATAAAATTTCTTTCTAATACAAGTAGTGAAAATATCATTGGTAAACAGAGTCTCATAAATTAACATAATCTTCTCTTATCCGGAGTTGTTAAAAATATCATTCAAGTAAGTCTAATACCAGCGCCGTGTTTCTTCAGAATATTTTTAATCATCAATTTATATTATAATGGTTAATTATATTACAAACCTATAAAAGAAATTTTAGACATGCGCTTAAACCAGGCGCCAGAGAGCAAAGGCTCTCTGACGCCGCCTAAGGCTTTGGACCTTGGTCGTTTGACGCTAGGTAATCTCAATCAATAAACATAAGTAATAAATCTCATTCAAGGGATTCTCATTCGTAGGCTCCCATTGGTGAGTGGGCTAAATCAATGGCTGGTTCAGCCACGAAATCTTCTCTCTCTGATCTCTTTCTTCGACAATGGCTTGATGGAGCCAACATTTATTGAGATATTAACTAAAGCTCTTGATTCATTATTCATCCTCGAATATCCCTTTTTGTAATTGGGTTGTTCCTTGATTTAAAGAAAGTTAGAAGCTTCGATATCTGCCTCTTTTCATTCTGAATAGAACGAATGTTTCAATTCACGTCGGTGTTTGGCCAAATATGAATCATTTAAATCTCAAGCAAATCTTATGTTTTAGTAGATGCTTCAGGACAAAAAGATCAGGTTCCTTATTTAAATATCTTGTTTGTTCTAGTTTTCCTGTCATTGCTGTTTTAGTATGTATGTATTTATTGCCTTTTTATTTGCCTTATTTAATGATCTTATTTGTCTTAGTTTTTCTATCATTTTTGTTTTAGTCTGTACTTACTTATTTTTTTTTTATTTGTCTATTTTTATTCCTTCGGTTATATTCATCCTTTGCAACTCTTCTTTTCATTTTCTTACAATGAATGATCTATTATTATTATTATTATTATTATTATTATTATTATTATTATTATTATTATGACCTCTAGTTGCTAACATGGCAGAGCTGCCAAAAACATGGACCAATCTCAATGACTGACCTCTGCCCTGGGGTCAGAGGTCAAGGTCCGATTTTTCTGTAATTTCAGCATTGCAGAATCAGTTCTGTTCTGTTCACTTTGCAGATGGTGTGGACCACTGGATACTGACTTGCCAACAGGAACCATCTTATTATTACTTTAGTAGCATAATAAAGTAGTTTTTATATACGCATGCAGTAAAACTGAAACATAAAACACAAATTGGATGATAAGAAATCTCGTGATTTGAACAGTTTGTGACATAGGCCTATGTGTAGCCTTGTTATACTAATGAGATGAATCATAATTATTGAAAGCTCATTGTTCATTTGTGTCTGATCTGAGGAAGCTGCTTGATACCAGTTTGTCTTTCTGTGTTTGTATTGGTATATTATAGATACAAATTGGCATGTTTATGATTTATACAAAGATATTATATACAGTATATATATATATATATATATATGTATATATATATATATATATATATATATATATATATATATACAGTATATATATATATATACATATATATATATATATATGTTTATATATATATATATATATATATATATATATATATATATATATATATATATATATATATATATATACAGTATATATATATTTATATATATATATATACAGTATATATATATATATACAGTATATATATATATATACAGTATATATATATATACAGGTATATATATATATATATATATATATATATATATATATATATATATATATATATATATATATATATATATATATATATACAGTATATATATAAACTATATATATATATATATACAGTATATATATAAATATATATATATATATATACAGTATATATATAAATATATATATATATATATATATATATATACATTATATATATATATATACAATATATATATATATATACAGTATATATATATATATACAGTATATATATATATACAGATTATATATATATATATATATACAGTATATATATATATATACAGTACTATATATATATACAGTATATATATATATATATATATACAGTATATATATATATATACAGGAAATATATATATATATATATATATATATATATATATATACTATGGCTTAATGATAAATAATATATACAAGACCAGGAATGATAAATCTTAGCTTAATGAACATTCTTTATTGTACAAGCTTTCGAGTATAAAACCTCATCATCAGGCTGAAAAAAAACCGACAAGGATGAGAATCAATAAAATTACAATAAAATGAATTGTCATAATAAATCTTCATCAAAATACTAACGAAATATATAAAATGAACAAGTAAATACAAACTAAAAGGGTGAGATGTAAAATAACGAAAAATTAAAACACAAACATAAAAATATGAAAATAAAACTAGGTGAAATGTAAACAAACTACCATTCACAAAGTAAAATATTTAACGACCTAATTGAGTACCTACTATGAAATTACACGATAACTAGTTGAATACCAGACGAGTTGTTGTTCAATTCCCGCTTCATCTTTTTAATAGTCAGCGACTCTCTGAAATTAAAAGGTCCAGTCTATTTGAACAAAAAGACAGTACCGGAAAATCCAGGTCAGTGAAAGGATGGTCCTGTGCTAAACTGTGTTCTCTAATGGCAGAAAAAGGGTGGTTTGGAAAGGGAAACCTAGTTCTAATAGGAAGACCTCTGTGTTCCAAAATTCTGTGTCTGAGCCAGCGGGAACTGGATCCCACGTATCGCAGACCACACTGCGAACAAGTGAACAAGTAAACGGCACAGGAATTAAGGTCCACAGGCAGGTAGGCTTCTCTCTCAAAGTGATCTTATTGTAAAGGATTACAGAAAACAAACCGGAAACTGATTTGAGGGAAACAATGCTAAAGTATTTCTTGTAACTTTTTTCCGGACCATATAGCTACTATGACCAAGGTAAAGGCAATTTAATGTACTTTACATCTTTTACTAACAGTACTATACACTGGTCTGGGACAAAACTTTCATTTAAAAATTTTCAGAACTTTGTAAAATACAAAAATGGGATATGAGTTTTCAGAAAAATAATTCTGATTGGGGAAGCTACATATAGCTCTTTATTTGCTTCAGGGTCTAAGCCTGGTTATTTGTACGGTCTACCTAAGGTACATAAAATAGGAAACCCTTTAAGGCCTATTATTTCCTCAATTGGTACTTTTAGTTATAACCTGTCTAAGTTTTTAGTTCAGTTTTAAACCCTCAACTTTAAGTGAATTTAACATCTGTAATTCTTCCAAATTTGTTAAAGAATTATGCTCTTTCAATTTTAACCAAGATGTTTGTAATGGCTAGTTTCGATGTAACCTCTTTTCACCAATATCCCACTAAAAGAAACAACCGACATTATTCTTGATAATATATGTGAAAACGATTTATCAGTGTTTGGACTTAATAAAATAGACTTGCAAAAATTATTACATTTAGCAACTGCTGATGGCATTTTTACTTTTGATGGTAAATTATATAATCAAATAGATGGAGTAGCTATGGGAAATTCCCTTGGACCTGTATATGGTTTGCATCATGGGTTATTGTAGAAAGGATTTGGATGTCTGAATGCCCTAGTGCTTTCAAACCTTTGTATTACCAGGCATGTAGATGATACTTTCCTTGTGTTTAAGGAATTATCACATGTTGATTTGTTTTAATATTTTCATTCTCGTCACCCTAACATTTCTTTTACTTGTGAGACGGAACAGGATAATAAGTTGTCATTTTTAGATGTACAGGTATACAGAAATAGTGCAAATTGAGACCTCTGTTTATAGGAAAAGTACTTTACTGGCTTGGGATTGAATTACCTCAGTTTTTCGCCAAAGTTGTATAAGATGAGCTCAATACGCACTTTGATAAATAGAGCCTACTTTTTTATTGTGATTTTAATTTATTTCATCAAGATATGGTTTTCTCCAGAATTGTTTTTCTGAAAACTCATATCCCATTTTTGTATTTTACAAAGTTCTGAAAATTTTTTTAAATGAAAAGTTTTGTCCCAGACTGGTGTACAGTACTGCTAGTAAAGATGTAAAGTAATATTAAATTGCCTTACCTTGGTCATAGTAGCTGCATGGTCCGGAAAAAGTTACAAGAAATACTTAAGCATTGTTTCCCTCAAATCAGTTTCCGGTTTGTTTTCTGTAACTTTACAATAAGATCACTTTTGAGAGAGAGAAGCCTACTCTGCCTGTGGACCTTAATTCCTGTGCCGTTTACTTGTTCACTTGTTCGCTGTGTGGTCTGCGATACGTGGGATCCAGTTCCCGCTGGCTCAGACACAGAATTTTGGAACACAGAGGTCTTCTATTAGAACTAGGTTTCCCCTTTCCAAACCACCCTTTTCCGCCATTAGAGAACACAGTTTAGCACAGGTCCATCCTTTCACTGGACTCTGGATTTTCCGGTACTGTCTTTTGTTCAAATAGACTGGACTTTTAATTTCAGAGTCGCTGACAATTGAAAAGATGAAGCGGAATTGAACAACAACTCATCTGGTATTCAACTAGTTATCGTGTAATTTCATGTAGGTACTCGATTAGGTCGTTAAACATTTTACATTTGTGAGTGGTAGTTTGTTGACATTTCATTAGTTTATTTTCATATATTTATGTTTGTGTTTTTAATTTTTCGTTATTTTACGTCTCACCCTTTTAGTTTGTATTTACTTGTTCATTTTATATATTTCGTTATTATTTTTTAAGGAGATTTATTATGACAATTCATTTTATTGTAATTTATTGATTCTCTATCCCTTGTCAGTTTTTTCAGCCTGATGATGAGGTTTATACATTAAAAGTGTACAATAAAGAATGTTCTTCCTAGTCTTACAATATTATTTATCATTAAGCTATATATATGTATATATATATATATATATATATATATATATATATATATATATATATATATAGTAATATATTATATATATATATATATATATATATGTGTGTGTATGCAACAGCATAAAAGAGGTATTCAGTAGAAACACTCGTGTGTATATGTTTTAAAAATACTTAATTTTATTGATTGGTAGTTGATATAAGCAATTTCATCTATATCTTTTGTTAAACAGCAAAAGATAAGCACGTTATTGACTCTCTTTTATCTACTTCGTTATCTTATTTTGCTTTTACCTCCTTTCGATAAAAATCGAGATAACCAAAGATTGCAACACAAGTATTATTCATTGAAGTTTTCGTAATTACTTTTATTTCTTTTTCTTTTACCAGAATGTTTGCCGAACAGTACAAAAGTGACAGTTCATCAACTGAAGGAAATGAACGTGACAGTTAGTAAGTTTGCCGTCAAGATAATTTCCACTCCATTGCCAGTCCAAGTCGCACCTAAGTTTTTCGGAACTTGGGCTGAGAACCATAATGCACATCAACATTCCTATTGATCTGCAGAAAGATAGGGCGAGTTCCTTTTTTATTTTTCTTATTCATATGGAAGGAATGACTCATGAGCACATAGCACGCAAGTGTATCTTGGCAATGTTTCTGAATAACAACGGCGCAGAAATTCCTATGCGGCTTCTTTCAGGCACCGTTGACTACTCGAGCAGGGTAGTCGCCAAGAGAGTGGAAGGCAGAGTCCAGTCCAGGAAGGCAGGTTAGTTCTCTTTTATCACCTATGATATATACAGTATATCTATATCTATCTATCTATCTGTCTATATCCCTATCTATCTATCTATTCTATATATATCTATCTATATATATATATATATATATATATATATATATATGTGTGTGTGTGTGTGTATATATATATATGTATATATACACAGTATATGTACTGTATATATATATATATTATGTATGTATGTATGTATGTATCAGTTTGTGTGTACATATGTGTATATCAGCTTGTGTGTACATATGTAAAGGCTAATTGCTTGCAAGCACTATATTTTACCCCATGTTTGTATCGTTTTCGGGTAGATATCCTATGAAACATCTTTTATGAAATAGAATTTGGATTGAAAGGGCCATTTTTCTATAATAACGAGTAAAATATGTTGCGAAAAGTGAAGTAAGAATATGTCCAAGAAGCGTACAGAGGTTAAAATTTCGAAAATGCGTCAGAATCAGTCCCATTGGGATGTTGAATAATTTTTCAGTTCAAACCTCTTTTATTATAATTAATTGACTTACATTCTTTGTAAAAGAAATTGCTGACAGAAATAATGTTAATTCGTTCAAGTAAAACAACGTGGATATTTCAATGGTAGTTATCAACGTTTCCGACCTATCTTCAAAGGGCTCCGTTTCAAAATGGTTATTTTGGAGGAAGTAGCAGAAAGATTATCACTTTTTCTTCTCAGTACTTTTATTGCGGAATGATTCTAAGAATTGTAGTTAGGTTGCTGCACTTGGTGACGCCGTCAGAGAGTTGTTCATAAGGCGGTCCAAAGGTAACTGCCACTCTGTTTAAGGAAATCGATGCTTAGCGAGAAAGGTCACTGGCGTTAGAGTACTCAGGCAGTTGTTTGGGTGAATATTTACGCAGAACTCGAACTGTGAAGATAGGTGGAGTAACAATGTTAGTTTTATAAATATATATACATATATATATTCAAAATCTGAATTTTAACCCCAGGCATTAACATAATTTAACACTGAAAGAATTTAAACAGAAAGCTTTGAAATTTTGCAAAGTTATTGAATTGAAGGAAGATTAATCACAAATATATATATATATATATATATATATATATATATATATATATATATATATATATTATATATACATTATAGGTTACATATATATGTATAAATGCATTGTATATATATATTACATACGTACGTGTAGTGTATGTACATCTGCTTTGCAAGTGTGCGTAAACATTCGTGCATAACTGCCTAGCTAATTATAAAGCTTTTATTCCAGCAGCGTTGCAAGGGACCAATGACTATTCAGCCTGTCCAATTTTCAGCTAACCTGACCCCACCTCCTCCCTCCCCGCTTTATTTGTGAACCTTTGTATTTTATTCATACTGTCTATAAATGACAGGTTTCTTGTGCGTAGAACGTAAGAGCAATCTAAATAGCCAGCAGCATTGTCTTCCAGGTGCTCCTGGAATTTGCTATATCATCTACCTGCCGATGTGAAGAATACAATAAGTAAAATAGAGAAGACTTTTGTACCAAGCTGAATGCAGTTGAAACAACGTTTTATTTCAAATATATAATAATAATAATTCAGCGTATCGCCATTACCCAAATTTTATCAGTCTTATTTTTACTCTCACACACTCAAAAATTTCAAAGTCGGTTTCCTTCAAAAAACGCATTGCGGCTGATGAACGGAGTGGAGAGCTGTTAACAGCTCAGTGGTCTGTTAAACTAAGATATACCTTCCGTAAATAGAGTAGCCAATTTAGGAAAGCACTCAGGAAAGCGTACCCATTAGAAGAGGATAGGCAGAAACTAATCCTGCTTTTTGAAATCTAAAAGGATCAAAGTCATATCGGCTGAGTGTTCACTTTCTTCAACACAATATCTATGACATTAAAATGTAGGACTTTTTGATCGTAGCTGAGAGAAAGGCTGGGGCGCGTGTTCACTAAGCTTTGATGAGAATTATCCTTTTTGGCAGACAGAGAGAGATAGCTTTATTTGTTGGCATTTTCAAGATAATAGTCGTGTGACTCAGAGATTTTGTGTTCATTTGACGTCATCAAAGGGCTTAAGAAAAAGTGCGCTGATTATAACACGATCGTTGTTACTTAAAACTGGGCATGTCCCCTGTAATATACATTTTTTTATGTAAACGATTTGGACTATGTTCATTTTAATGGACGTAGCAATTATATTTGTGATTAATGCTTCCTTTTCAATTCAATAACTGCAGAATTTCAAAGCTTTCTATTTAAATTCTTCTTTCATTGTTAGAAATTTTTATAACGCCTGGTGTTAAATTCAGATTTTAAATATACTTAATATTTTTAAAACTAATATGTACCTCGCTTATCTCTGTCCCTTTTAGTATTTCCAAGTCTACTTCCAGTATTTAAAACAACATTTGCTTTCTTGAGTGAAGTGAGGTGTTCTCAGCGATACAGAATTCTTTTTATTTGATTTTTGTTTATACAAGTTCCACTGCTAATGAGGATGACCTTCAGGGAAGACCTTTTGCAGTCTCAGGGGACAGTTATGATGAAAAAGAGGGGGGGTGGCTGTATTTAGGTGTTTTTCAGAGACGTGAGACTGGTCACTATGTCTTCATTTTCTTGGAAGGATAAATGTGACAGTTTGATAAAATGAACATTACTCATCTCTCTCTCTCTCTCTCTCTCTCTCTCTCTCTCTCTCTCTCTCTCTATGGCTCTCTCTGCCAGACAGACAGTCGTCTTCCAGTAATAGATTATTGTAGGTTGCCAGAGGTGGCGATATACTGTATCTTCTAAGAAGTTGAGGAACTCGTCTGTTCTTAATTGTACCTATGAGACGGAAAGTGCATGAGAAATTTTATCAAAGGAGTTGGGAAACTGGGCTAAAACGGGCAAAATATCCTGCCCTCTAAATCCACAAACGGTCGGCAGCGCAACTTGAGACCCAAGTAATGGTATTGTGTACCATAAATTCCAAGAGTGTTTCGATATTGATTCAGTCATCACTCACGGACATCACCAGAAATTATCCCTTAAAAATTCCGCTACGGGTGTTTGTGTTTGTTTGTGTGTGCGTGCGCGCACGCACAGAAACAGTAGCTCTCTTCAAATTCTCGACAAATTTTAACCTTTAGTTCTACGACTGGTACTCTTGCTTCTGCTGCTACTTTTTTCAGTATGTATTAATTGTTAGTCAAATACAAAGACAAATCTTCGTTCACAGAATCAGAAAAGGAAAGCATTCAGCTTTATGTAGTGTGTTTTTATGTCGTTATTTATTATAGAGGGAGTTAAAAGATTTTGGACTGGTTGATCAAGTACAACAGTTAGCATCCATGTTTTAATATAAAGGTGGTATATATATATATAGAGAGAGAGAGAGAGAGATAGAATAAAATCTATATATATATATATATATATATATATATATATATATATATATATATATATATATATATATATATATATATATAGTATATGTGTGGATGCGTATACATTGCATATATTACTTTTTTCCCGTTTTCATAAGTGTGACGATTTCTTCTAATTCAAACCTAATTCCTTTTGTGTTTTCCACAGTTAATTGATATTTTCTTTGTCAATGCTAGACTTATTATTATTATTATTATTATGAATGATTTTTCCAACAGGATGAGACTGCACATGAAATTTGTGTTTTTACTGGTACTGGGCTCCCCATTGCTCTTCAGTGGACAGGCTTCGGCCTCGGAAGATGTTTTCTGAAAGTAGACCTCAGAACAGGGCTCCATCGAAGCACCAAGAACCAGCACGGCTGAGGGGACGCATTATTATGCATTCAAGGGCATCCCTTTTGCCGAACCTCCCGTCGGAGACTTGCGGTTCAAGGTTAGTTGTTGTTGTTCTTCTTCTTCTTATCAAAAGAAAGGAGCTTGTTAGCAAACTTTTCATAGCAGTTCATTTATTTTTTGTTTTTAATAAGTGAGATTTCTTTCTGTATGTCCTTTACTCTTACTTTTCCTAATGGAAATAATATATTTTGGAAGCTTAACGACAATTCAGTGGCCCCTGTGGGCTTGTTCCTTACGAATAGGGTTCATCTTCTGAATAATAGTGATAATAATAGCAGTTGTAAATCACAGGGAAAGCGAATGAGTGTATAGCCTGACACGATTTCACAATATATCTCTGGCCCTTTATAAAACCTTGGTCCGGTAACTTCAGGTGTTCGTAACGGTGTTCATTGATGGTTTTTCTGTTCATTAAATTTTTCATATTTCCTCTTTCTTCAGAGTCCAATGCCTCCTGGGCCATGGTCAGGGGTAAGGAATGGATCGGCTCCCAGCCCGATTTGTCCTCAGATAGACATTCTGTCCTACATGACCGGATCTCTACAAGTATTGGGGAATGAAGATTGCCTCTACCTGGACGTTTATGTACCAGAGGTAAATGCTAATTTTCGTTGCTTTTAGTCTTTTACGATATCATGAGAAGGACAGGGCTTTAGAATTGAAATCGAGGGCACAGTGCGCTTTTGTGTATTTTCAACATACTTTCCAGGCACAATACACTTTTGGTAAGTCCTTTTAGTCTCTGCCATAATTCTCGTTAGTGTTACTCAATTATATATATATATATATATATATATATATATATATATATATATATATATATATATATATATATATATATATATATATATATATATATATATATACTGTATATATATACACGTGTGTGTGAGAGAGAAAAAAATAAATGCTGTCTATTGTCAAGCATTTCATCACTATGCATGGAAAATGGCCATATTTGGACATTTGTTTGCAATCCGGCCATATTGCAGGGGTGCAAAAAAGCTCCGAACAGTAAGACTATAAACTTGGGTGTTTGCTGGGGGTCAAATGGACTTTTCCTTCAGACTAAGAAAAATGCTGTCTATTTGCAAGCGATTGATCACTGTGCATGGAAAATGGCCATACTTGGACATTTGATTGCAATCCAGAAATATTGCAGGGGGCGAAAAGCCTTGGGTATTTTAGAGTCAAATGGACTTTACTTGAAACTGAGAAAATACAGTGCATTTGCAAGCAATTGATCACTATGCATTGAAAATGGCCATATTTGGACATATGATTGCAATCCGGCCATATTGCAGAGGGCAAAAAATGCCCGAATAGAAAGGCTCTAGCCTTGGGTATTTTCTTGGGGTCAAACAGACTTTTCCTTCACACTAAGAAAAATGCTGACCATTTGCAAGCGATTGATCACTATGCATGGAAAATGGCCATATTTGGACATCTGATTGCATTCCGGCCATATTGCAAGGGCAAAAAAGGCCCGATAATAAATAGCCTTGGTGTTTTCTGAGGTCAAACAGACTTTTTCCTTCAAACTAAGAAAATGCTGTCCGTTTGCAAGCGATTGATCACTATGCATGGAAAATGGCCATATTTGGACATATGATTGCAATCCAGCCATATTGCAGGGGCGCAAAAAAAGGCCCGATAGTAAAATAGCCTTGGGTGTTTTCTGGGGGTCAGACAGACTTTTCCTTCAAACTAAGAAAAATGCTGTCTGTTTGCAAGCAGTTGATCACTATGCATGGAAAATGGCCATATTTGGACATTTAACTGTAATCCAGAAATGTTGCATGGGGTCAAAAAAAAAAAAAGCCTTGGGTGTTTTTCGGGGGGTCAAACAGACTTTTCCTTGAAACTGAGAAAAATGCTGTCTATTTGCAAGCAGTTGATCACTATACATGGAAATGGCCATGTTTTGGACATTTGATTTGCAATCCGCCACATTGTAGGGGCCAAAAAGCTTTAGTGTTGTCTGGGGGTCAAATGGACTTTCCTTGAAACTGATAAAATGCAGTCTGTTGGCGAGCAGTTTATCACTATGCATAGAAAATGGCCATAGATTGAACATCTGCCGACGAAGTAAAATACAGTACGAATTAGTCCAAACAAATGTAGTCACAACCTGCTCTTCATAGCATTGTGTACGTTGTCATGTATGATCATCATCCCGACACACACACTCTCTCTCTCTCTCTCATGTCTTTGCTTTAATGGGGAATATTTTGTAGCAAATACCTAATTGAAATATGTTTATTTCATTTTGTTCGTGCTCTTTCTTTTTCCTTATTTATATTATGTCAGCAGTTTCCTATACAATTATACAGGTTAAACATACTTTACAAGTTTAGTAGATGTCTTTCTGATTTTTTTTAATAATTACCACAGCAGTGACTGTCGAATCACTGAACACAATAGACAACTGGGAGTAATATTACACCAGTTAATTGTTTTCAACTTCGCTTTGCCTGACGTGGTTGCCGATATCAGAACCTTTCCCGAATTCATTCCAGAAAAACGCCTCCAATTTCCCTGTCATGGTGTGGATTCACGGCGGAGCATTTCTTTTTGGAAGCGCCAGCGATTTCAACCCAGCTCCTCTGATGACAGAGGATGTGGTGGTGGTCATGATCCAGTACAGAATTGGTGCTTTAGGTAAGTTGTGTCTTAGCTGGATGAGTTATGACTTACGATTAACTTAATGCATGTCTGAGATGATCATTGTCTTTCTCAAATGTATTACATACAGGTTCGTCACGTCATATCAGTCAAGGCTTATTTGGGATGAAGTATAACCTTTTTGAGATATTCAGTGTCTCTTGAACAAGTGTAATATACAGATTTGTCACCTAGGTCACGTGTGATTTATCTGAATAGGTTATGACTTCCTTTTTGTAAAATTCAGGGCTTTGCTCATGAAGTGAAGCATGCAGTTGGTCACCGTAGGTCAGTTGTGGCTCATTTAAATGTTAAATAAGCTTTTCATCAACAATGACACACAGATTTGTCGCGCAGGACGTATGTGGGGTATTTTAATGAGTTATGACACAGTATTTTGCATGTATAAATGTTTTGTACATCAAAAGCAAGCACATGCCACGCCATAAGTTCAGCATCATAGATCGATGTCATCTTCTTCCAGTAGGGAGTCAGTGTCTCAGGTGAGATATAGAGATTTGAGGTGAGTTATAACCTCATCAAATCGAAGAAGAGTTTCTACCGTCGATGAGTTGTAGCCTTTTTAGGGAAAATTTGAGTTGTAGCCTTTTTAGGGAAACTTTGAGTTGTAGCCTTTTTAGGGAAACTTTGAGTTTTAGCCTTTTTAGGGAAACTGAGTTGTAGCCTTTTTAGGGAAAATTTGAGTTGTAGCCTTTTTAGAGAAACTGAGTTGCAGCCTTTTTAGAGAAACTTTAAGTTGTGGCCTTTTTAGGGAAACTTTGAGTTGTAGCCTTTTTAGGGGAACTTTGAGTTGTAGCCTTTTTATGGAAACTTTGAGTTGTAGCCTTTTTAGGGAAACTTTGAGTTGTAGCCTCTTTAGAGAAACTTTGAGTTGTAGCCTTTTTAGGGAAACTTTCAGTTGTAGCCTTTTTAAGGAAACTTTAAGTTGTAGCCTTTTTAGGGAAACTTGAGTTGTGGCCTTTTCAGTGAAACTTTGAATTGTAGCCTTTTTAGAGAAACTTTGAGTTGTAGACTTTTTAGGGAAACTTTGATTTGTAGCCTTTTTAGAGAAACTTTTAGTTGTAATTCACAAAAAAAATATCGACTCCTTTGGAGATGAACTAAAATATATCGAATAGGAAATGAAATGGTGAGTTACGGCTTCTCCATATACATACATACATACATATATACATACGGTAAAGCCATCCTTTGTCACATCGTATGCGCACATTATTATTATTATTATTATTATTATTATTATTATTATTATTATTATTATTATTATTATTGGTAATGGGCTTGCTAACTGTTAAAAATGGTAAATATTAACAAAGAAAAATTAACTATATATCAAATGATAATAGAAATATTTTCGGATATGAAATTAGTAAATAGCAGTAAATAAAGCAGGATTTTTCTGTGCCAGTAAATAGCAACATATAAACTAAAGGAATTTGCGAATGATAGCTTTAGTTTTGAATTGTATTTTTTCTGTGTTTTGTCGTCACTTATTATTCTAGAAATCTTATTTGCGTATTTATTGTTTCCCTTTTAATATATAGATAAATAAATAAATAACTGTAATAGAACTTGACTGTCCCCTCTTGCAAATACTGATGCTTCTTGACTGATTTGAGTAGTTAAGACAAAAAGCATCTTATCATTATGCCAGGTAATAACAACTGTGAGATATTCGTTGTATTTTTACAGGATTTTTGTCAACTGAGGACTCCGTTATGTCTGGTAATTATGGGCTGAAGGATCAGGTGATGGCCCTCCGTTGGGTGCAGGATAATATTCAGTCCTTCGGAGGAGATCCCAGCAGGGTCACTCTTTTCGGTGAGAGTGCGGGAGGAATGTCCGCGCACTATCTCATGCTGTCGCCGATGTCCAAAGGTGGGGAAGCATGACAAAAAAAAAAAAAAAAACCATCTTGTCATTTCTTTTTCTCAAGCTTTTACCTTTCCAGTGATATCTAAAAGTTCCCATGATTTTTTTAGGCATTTTTTAAAAATATTAATGGAGAGATGAATTATACACAGCTTATGTGTGCAGCTTTTTTTGATGTCAGAGTATTTCGTAAAACACAAAATCCTTCAGAACATGTTATGAACTGTCCATTAGAAATTCTACACAGTCACTGCTTAGTACGTGTCCAATGATGCGAGTCATCTCCGTCAGTTTCATCACGACAGCCTTTACTTTTCAGGTCTGTTCCACAGAGCCATTGCTCAGTCTGGTACAGCAGTCTTGCCAGTGCTGTGGAACGATGATCCTAGGCAGCACGCAGCCAGCCTGGGTCAGATGCTAGACTGCCCTGAGGTCAACCCTAAAAACTTAGATTCCGAAGCTCTCAAAGACTGCCTGAAGAAAGTTTCTGCAGAAAAACTGGTTATGGCCATAAAAGCTTTTTCGGTGGGTTAAGGAGAGTTTTGCCTTAGTATGAATGTGCTAGTTTCATTCTGATCAGAATGTTTAAAAACGACATAGGAGGAGAAATAAGAAAGCCTTCCATATGATTTTTCAAAAATATATTTGCCAATTAATGAACCAAACTTTTGAATTATTTAAATATATTTTAAGACCTTCTTGGACTCGCCCCGAGTAATACGACCAACGGTAGACGGAGAGTTTTTGCCCGAACATCCTGCCAAGATGCTGAGGAAAGGAAACTACCACAGGGTGAACTTCATGACTGGGATCACAAGGGACGAAGGCGCCTTCATTGTGAGACGTAAGTAACAGGCTTTTTTTTTCTGTTCAAGAAGCTCCCTTATTTCATTAGCCGATTCTTATGGCTGAACGTCATTTAAGATATTATCTCGCTGTATGAATGGCTATGAAGTTTTTGACCAGTGTTGTATTCATTCAAGTTTTTGCATATCATTAATTCATGCTGTATTTTACAGCTGGAGAACTTCTTAATTATTCCGTTGTTTTGTGATTAGTCAAGAACTTGCTCATTTCGGTGTTGTCCTTACTATTTTATTGTCTTTAATTAATTGATGCTTGAATGTTGGATTCCGTCTGAAATATTTCCTTTTTGTGATTGGCCTTGATGTAACTCCGGTCAAATGTCAGTTTCATCGAAAATTTCTTGCTTTCCCATTTGACTAATATTTTATAATTGAATATCTTAGTCTCTTATTTTTCGTTCATCACCAAACTGCATTTAAGATTAAAGGGTTGACTAAGATGTCATGTTTCGCATTTCGCCAGGTCTTATTTCATCGTAAAAGCTGTTGAAATTTTATAGCAAAATTTCATTCAACATTTCATAGGTTTTGCAATTTCTAAACTATTTTAAAGCTAAACATTGAAAAGCTTACTTGAAATGAACTAACATTTCGCAGCGGTTTTTACGTTTAAATGTTCCAATACGTTTTGTAACTAACTGATTCATATTTGTCAGCGGAATTTCATCCAGACTTCCCTAAATGTCTCATCTTCCCCTATCCTTCTGTCAAAATGATCGTGAATGACTCCATGCAGTTCTGAAAACAGACTGCAAATCCTTCTCTTTCTATTTCCATTCCAGGACTCTTGATGAGTGAATCGATGAAAGAGGAACTAGCTGCCAACTTCTCAGCCTTAGGACCGGCCCTCCTGAATATCGCCGCTGGACTCAACTCATCTCCCGAATATATGGCCAAGAGGATGTTTGCACACTACGTTGGGGAATTCAACGTGACAGAAGAAAACGCCGATGGAGTTGTCAAGGTGAATTCCTTTCCGCAAATTCAAGAGACGTAGAGAATTACTCAGAGAAAGAGAGGATATTTAAAATAGCCAAGAATCCCCCCGCCCAAATTTAAAATGCAATATCACAAGAGTTCTAACGTTTCTTTTTCCAGACTGAGTTGACTTCTTGCACGGGCTCTGACTGAGAAAAGACACTTAGGCTAATTAAAGCAGCCAAAGCTGAATTTATTCAACTTCGAAAAACAAAACACCAAAAAAAATCTCAACCTTGAGGAATTTACATTTTTTCTCTCTGTAGTTATTCACAGACTACTGGTTTGCTGTACCTATGGACATCGCGGGAAAGATGCATGCAAGAGATGCTGATTATGGCCAGAAGACCTTCTTATATGAACTCCATTATACTGGGGAGTTCTCCGTCTTCGACTCGCCCAACATCACCGTAGGGAAGAAATGTGAGGACTTACCTACTGTCTCTCGTGTTAATTTTAGCTGCTATTTTGCGTCAAAGGAATGTTTGATGATCCTTGTTCATCTCGAACGCACATTTGCAGAAATACTTGTAGTTTACAGACGCATTTATTCGACATATGCAGTCTTTATTTGAATGAGTAATATCATTATTAATACAGGTATAATAACAAAATATACAGGTATACTTATTTTACACACACACATATATATGTTAGAAATAATCAGCACACAATCACGTGTGGAACAGAAATAAATTTCTGACGCACATCAGGATCGAACTCAGGTCTTAAAATTGAAAGGCAAGGGCGCTGCCCACTAGGCCATACAAGTCATAAAAGAAGTTGGAACCTGTGTGTGTCTGTGTCGCGTCTGGTCGTGCCAGCATGCAGACTTCTTTATGATCGATTTTGGTCACATCTAAATGAAAGACTTGAGCAACCAAGCAGTTGGAAATATTTAGAAATCTACCCAGGCTTACATGACCCAGTCATACGACAGCAGCAGCAACAACAATCATTATGTTTCAGGGGTGAGCCACATTGATGACCTCCAGTACCTGTTCAGTTCACCCTTGCTGCCTCCATTGACGCGACCGACTGACTTATTCATGCAGGAGATTATGGTTTCATTGTGGACAAACTTCGCCCGAACTGGGTAAAAACTATTATTTTATTATGTATTCATTACCCAAGTCTTCTACCTGTCAAGCTGTATCATAGTTTGTATATTTTATATTCATTTTTTTTATTTACATGTCTATGCTTTCAAGTATGGATTCTCTTCATTATTCAGTCATGTTACATTTGTTTGTCTTGTTTACGCTTTACGATGTATTTTTGATTCGCTACCGAATCCACAGGAATCCTACACCTGATATGTCCCTTGGTTTCAAGTGGCTGCCCGCATCCGGATGTACTCCAAAGTACCTGATTCTGCAGCCTTCTCCTTACATGAAGAAATTCAGCAGAGACAAGGTTTGTAATGCGTGTCCTGTCGGCCTTTCCGTAAAACAATGATCGCGTCAAGTGCATGTCTCCAGAGTGTTGTATGACGCTTCATTCCAAACCCCATGATCTGGAATTCTAATTGTTTCTTTTTTTTTCCTGTAACCTTATAACCTTAATCCTTCCAAAGAACAGCTATAGCTGTCTTTACTTTTGCCCTGTTTTCTCTCTTTTCCTCTAGACGAGATGGGTACCCTGAACCCAACCTTCCTGACGACTACCACAAAAAATTATTGATAAATAAATCAGTCAGTAAAAACAATTAAATGGGGCTTTTACCCTCGCCGACTCTGAATTTTTGTCAGACTTGCAGAAGTTTGAGTTTTCTTCGTTCTCTTTGAGAGAAATTTCCTAGAAAGTTCACCTTTCGATTCATTTATACGGTGAAATCAGATTCCAGAAAAATATTGTAGACGTCTATCTGCTTTCAGTGATAAACCGAGCAATTCTGGCCATTAATTGACACCCATTGCAAATAGTATGTGTGCAATTTTCTCAACAGTAAATTAATGCTTTCAACAGTTTTCTTGGTATTATATACGAGTAATAACCATCTAGACGATATGTGATTGTCGAACATCCAAAGAAAATTTGTTGGCCGTTCTCCCTGAGTTTGGCAGTTTCACGAATGAGATTATAGGCAACAAATGTCATACATTCAGATTTACTTGCATTCTTTAATGGCGTAATTTATCTCATAATCATTTAATTAATTGTAACATTTTGAAGTTCCTTGCTTCATGCGCATTACTAATTCTACGCTTTCGATAAAAATAAAACTTCCAACACTCGAAACATGAAAAACCTTTCGCCAACTAAAACTGATGTACGTCTCATTTCTCCGCCTTTTATCTCTTATTATCACAACTGATAATCGTATTCGAAAACAGGTCGCTATTATTAGGAAGCAGTCTCAGTAGCATCCCATTTATGTGCCATCTTAACTTTAGTGAACGTTTAACCTTTCGACAAGGGGTATCACCTCCTACCCAAGGGAGAATAGATCCATTAAACTCCCCTTTATGTAGGGCGCTTTCGTAGGCCTAATACACGTCACATTTTCTGATGGGCAATATGATCGGCAATCCTCGTGTTTCATTTTTTATTAGTTAGTTTGCTCATTTTCTGTATTTTTCAGAGTGGCATAGAAAGATAAAGAGGATATACTGGTGAATAACGTGCAACTTTTTAAGTAATTCAGTTATAAAAGTTACTCTGTTTAATTTTTACAACTAATAAGACTACTTATTTCACAGTTCACCTTGGTTTTTATGTTTTATTTTGAAGTGTATACTAATCTTAATTTTATGTGAAACTTTTTATTTATTCATTTTTCAAAGGAGTCTCAGACCAAGCCCCAGTGTTCACCTTTGCCACATTATTTCACCTGCGCTTTTGAATATATCTTATGACCTAAAAGAATGTCCAATTTAAGGGGTTACTTCTTGGAGTAAGGATACCGTTCCCTGTCTATATGTCATGGGAGATAAAACTGTAAACTACTGAATATTTCAGGAATTGGAATTCATGACAAACCTCCCCCTGGACCACAATATGATCCTGTATCCGGAACGCTTTACCATCGAAGAGAATTAGAAGAAGAAGAATAGCAACCCTGTCAAAGTATGAAAGCCGCCACGTCAGAAAGTCGGAGTGGATACCGTAAGATCATCTCTTTCATCCTACATGGTCAAAATACCAATTTGAAAGTAACCAGGTGACAGTCAAATCGATTGTCGTAGTTAGCCAAGTATTGATTCTAAATGGTCGGAGATCTCATCCACAGTTCCTCAACATGCTGAGAGTTAGAAGTTTTCCTTTTAATTGAATCTCACAAGGAAAAACTGTTTTTAAATACTGGCCTGTGGATAGAATATGACTTTTCTATCGTAAAAAAAAAAATAACTTATCATCAGATGACAATTACTATAGGAATTAATAATAAATTTCAAACCATAGCTTTTAAAATGTTTCTCAAAATGACTGAACTATAGTATATGTGTGCGCACTGATTAGATGCCTAAGATATTGTAACATTTCTCTTTAGATAGTTAGTTTTCTCTTTAGATAATTTTTACAGCACATAAAATTAATAAAGTTAATCATAGCTTCTCCGCTTTTATCGTTCTTGAAAACATAATTCCGTTTTGAGGCACTCTGCCGTTACCAATGGCTGTTTTACAGAAAATCGAATTCTTCGTAAGGTAAGTTCTTCACTTTTGACGTTTTAATCGGTAAATCATTTATAACTGTCTTATAACTGAAAATGAAACAAGTGACTTACACGAAAATGCCTTACTGATTATAGTTAGCAGTGTGTAAAATTGGTTGAATTTTTCAAATGGTCTTTTTTGTGCAGCAAAATATAACGAAAGCAAAAGAAACTGCCGCAATAAGAAGTAAAGAATTATATAGTCCGGTTTAAATTTAAGTTTTGCTACGAATAAGCTGAACCATTTTACAATGGGGGTGACTATACCGTACCTTGTACCTCGTCACCGTATATCTCTCTCTTTTTCATTGTTAAGAAAATTATTGTTTTTGCCTTTTACCAGAAACAAACAATGGGAGCCACTCACTAAATAGTAGATATTTGACCAATTTCGTCAGGCCTATGTTTTCGGAAGAGATTTATGAGCTCAGAAGATCCGCTACCAGACAGCTATCTATCTGTCTATCTATCCATCTAGCTGTGTATAGATGATATAAGCCTTTTCTCAAATGTTTCCAATTTGATGGCTTAAAATAGATTTATTTTGCATATCTATGTTAAAGCGTTCAAAATCTAATTCTGGGAGTTAATTCTAGCAACAAGTGTTCCGGAATTCCCGAGTTCTGTTTTCTCCCAGTGGAAACACCGAGCGCAATAAGGACGAGCAGAATCGGAGAGAAAATTGGTCAAAAAGATAGATTCTCATTTGATTGGTCCAAGGATTTCAGAACAGACTCACCGGAACTAAAGGGTTAAAACAAACTTGGGTCAGTTCTCGCTAGAACTGAAGAGTGGGATGTTGATTCTTCGGGTTTCCACCGCAAAGAAAATCCTTGTTTTTTCGGTACCATCAACTGTTGATACCTTGAGTTGTGAATTCTTTATTTAATCATTTGTTTGTGGTGGTTTGTCAGTGTTATCATTAGTGTACTCGTGGTGGTAGTAGTAGTAGTGGAAGTATTAGTACAGTGGAATCAATAGCGGTCATTACCAAACACGTAATTGAGGGGAAAATTTGAAGCAACCAGGCATAACCACTTGATGTAATTCACGATATGGAGAATAATCTTATCAATAGATATTATTGTTTGTCTGTGTGGAAATGAGGCTCCCGAATTTAACATCATTTTGATGTATTAACGTTGACTTTTGTCTTTTCACCTTCTGTAGATTAATGTTCGCTTTTCTACTATTTTTTTTTTATGTCACATAGAGAAAGCGCTCAGTCTCCTCGTGTACAAGGAAATGAGTTGAGAGTATATTTCGCTTTCTTTGCAGTGGCATTTTTATTATCAGCAATATCCGTCTTTAATATCTGTCAGTTAACCTTCTGTTTGTTGCATCGTTAGACTTCAGGAGGAGAACAAGAAGGAAACTGTTTTCCTAAACTTACCTGTGTTCAAATATGCTTGACATTCTTTTGTCATGGTCAGTAAAAGTTCTGAGTGAGGCATCTTTAATGTGGCCTAATTTAGTTTAATTCTTGTCACTTTAGCAAATTAAGAGAGATGTAAATTCATAAGCTGGGCGATATGGAAAACAAAGTCATGAAATAATAAGTAATCAGTTCCGAAAGGAGGAGAGAGAACCGTGTTGACCAATTCATAATGGAGAGTCAACAAAATCAAAAGGATATGAGAAAGCGGAACAAGAACCCTTGAAATCTTTGGAACAAAAATAGAAACGGGATTAACCGGTGAATGGTTATTTCGTCCCTGTTCGCGCTGGGTAGTGAATGAAAACACCCCGTGGCATGGCGGTGGCCCTGGGGCGAATAAAAATTGGTTATTGAATATTTCATATTTAGCGAGTTGCTGCCGGCGTTTGTGTTGTCTGGTGAAAGGTATCGTAAACAATCATATACGATCGCAGAGTGGTTGCTGGACAAATGGAAATAAAGCTGAAAAAACGAGAGTGAGGCTAACTTAGGGTGAATGTGAATGCCTTCGTTACTATAGGTCTGTAATAGCGATGCTAAAAAAAATACTATTATGGGTAAGAGGATTTTATGAATGATGTTTTTCTCTATATTAACAAACTAGAAATGTAGTGTGAATTTTACTGGCTTGAAAGTCTCCTATGAGGGATGAGTCTCATCTAATGGCAAAAATATTTCTGATACAAAGAAATTAATATAAACAACCGCGTTGCTGATTAGAAGAAAATAATCTTAAAAAGTGCATGAAATGTGTAAAATATTAATGAGTTCATCTGATAAGTAAGGGGAAACGTTTATGAATCCAAAGGGAATTTCCCCATTTTTTGTTACTCTGCTTTTGTGCATGGTTTGGGTTTTAGTGGAATAGCAATCATTCTGATTCTATCAAACGATTTTGCAACACAACTCAATTTCTCTTCTTTAGTTAAAGTATCTAAACTTATATGGAAGATATAAAAAAGTGGATTATCGAGTAGCAAAAATAAAAAAAATCCAAGGCAGGATATTAATTGACAGTAGTTGAACTTCCTCCCAAAAATTTCAAGATTTTATCAAAGCCCTTCTTTCAATAAACCTCCAAGAGTTCCCGACTGCTCATAAAACTTCACCTTGGCTCACTATAGATATTTTGACTTCCACTACTGAACGTCAGCTTTCCTTGTTTTTGATATTTGAAAACTTAAGTAATTTGTTCTGTAAACTCCATAATACTCAAGTAATTTGTTCTGTAAACTCCATAATACTCAGAATTTTGTTGTCTAGAGATTAAATGAATGAAATTTTTTTTAAAAGTCTAAAGAATAACAGAGCGTTATCTTGATAATAGTCATCGTTAGCAAGATCCTTTGGAGAGCTGAATAATACATTAAATCAAAATAACATCAGTCGAACGAACATTACACAAGTATACTTTACATATCATCCAAATGTCGTCACACTCTGAAATAAAACTTGTAAGACTTTCCTCGCCTCTTTTTTCCTATGGCATCAATTAACTGGTTTGAATATCATTCACCGCCTTGGGTTTTTTTTTATTATTTCGTCTGCTGCAACGATAAGGCTCGCCAAGGTTTATTTCTATCTGCGGATTTCAGTTTTGATCTTGTTTTATTTCAAAAACGCGCACTGCGCCAGCATTAGATGTTGGTGACGACAGCCAGTAACGCATAATGTTACTTACTTGCCCCATCGTTGTCCTTTAACAGGGAAACAGGAAACTAAGACACATGGTATAACCAATATGTTTATTTGAAAAAAAAAAAAGCAGTTTTCGTATCTAATGATCAGTATTAAGAAGAAAACTATTTTACAACTGTACCCCGGCCGTGGAAATTTTCGTCAAGAGCAAGAAATGAGAACGGTACGTCATGAGAAACGTTAAGGGAACAGAACTGAATAAGAAAGACCTTGGGCAACAAAGAACCAACTAATTGAGAACAAAAAAAAAAAAACAAAATTACTGTAAATTCTTCCTTTTCATTTAGTTGCAAGCAGATTCATACAAAAGAATCCTTAACCAAGAAGTTCCCTTGACGTCCTGTCTGATATTTCTTATTTCCCATCTAAATACCGTAGTTTGATCAAGAATGAGTCCAGAATGAAAAAACTAAAAGCTTCTTTTCAAAATTAACTGAATCTTCACTAGCTTCTTGCATGCATGGCTTTGAAAGTTACTAAAGACTATTTAGCTACCTGAAGAAAAGACTAGTGCTAAAACAGATCTTTTAATACTTCTCTGTAAGAATTATAGCAGTAATTGCATTTCATCACAAGAAAACGAATAGTTCCAGAGATATACAAACCATCTGGTTTGGGGATGATATGTGCAACCATGCAAGAAGGAACCCAAAAATGTCAGAATAATTTATGAAAATTGCAACTCAAAACGATAATTGACATACAAAAATACAAGAAAGGATGACAGCAACATCACGAATGCCAAATACAGAATTTAGTAAAGGCCTAATGTGGTTGATTTGACCTAAGATTATATATATATATACTGTACATATACATATATATATACTGTATATATTATATATATAAATACATGGCAGTCCCCGGTTTACAACAGGGGTTCCGTTCTGACACCACACCGTAAGCCGAAAATTGTTGTAAGCCAAAATATCGTCGAAAATCATAAGTAAACCTTACTTTTAATCATTTGGATGTCTTGTAAATGACACAAAATGCATTTTTATTGAGTTTTTCATCAAAAACCTCCAAATTTTTACCATAATGACCTTCTTGGAGCCATATTTCTTCCGTCAGATCAGTGTTGTCAGTGTCGTAACCCGAACATGTATTGTGACCCGGATAATAATTTCTGATGAATATATTTTAAGAGCATCATAAGCTCAGAACGTCGTAACCCGGAGACTGTATGTATGTATGTACGTATGCATGCATGTATGTATCTATGTATAAATATATATATATATATAGTATACAGTATATTCCAAAATTCCACTTCTTGCAAGTGGAATTACAATGCTCTGCAAGTTCCCCAAATCTGGAAGAATTAAAAAGTGCGAAGATATCTCTTAACTCAATTTTAAGGAAGAGTTCCCTCAGAACAATTGAATTTCTATTGAGTCTTTCCCTACATCACTAAGGTTAAAGGCCAGTTAAATTGCAATATATTCTGAAGTCTGAAATACAAGATATATCGCAACAGTAAACAATCCTGCAAAACCCCTCTGTTGTCAAATTACAGAAAAACTATTCTAACTTTCAAATGGTTCTAAGAGTTCTCGTTTTCAATAGCTCGAGGGGAACTGCAATATACTGCAAACACTATAAAGTCACTTGCCTCCAAATTTGTTTTCTTTTCTTTAAAAATGATTCACTTTGATTTCTTTGCAAGTTACTTGATTTCACTCATTTCATCCACGCAAGAGGCAGATGTGTAATATATTGCATGTAAATTCGCACACAAACCTAAAAAATATAAATTTTCTACTCATAGTGAATCTAATGGTGTGAGAGAATAACTTGGGTTTCACATTTTCCTTCTATATGTTTGCTGAATAAAATTAAAGGATAAAACAAACTATTAACCTGAAAGTGAAAAATATATAATTTCAAAACACTTTTGATATCGTGATAGTGCAAAGATTATACATCAAATTCCTATTTTTACACTTAAGTGAGACAAATACAACTTTCCGAAAAAGGTCAGAAACTTCATGAATCTGAGAGTCAATTCTGTGTATAGATGCATGTTTCAACAGAATCACGTGACAACTGAATAAACTGACAATTATTGTGTGTTGACAGCTTATGACTAATGTGCCGACCAAAAGTATTTTTGGTCTTGACAAAACATTCTATTGCAAAAGAGGACAATCATAGGGTAGTGCATTGGCCATAATAGACTATATTGTGTTGCTCTCCACACACTTGACTATAGTTAGTAAGTGCCATGACCACTTTAAACTAATAACTTGACCAATTAAACAAGTGTTTTTGGTCTTGAAAAGAAACACTGATTATTTTGAATTGTTGTGCAAGCCCTCTTTAGTTGATGTGTAAAGCAATGCATTACTAACAGCATGAGAGCTGGGGTGTTCTAATTCTGTTCAATGACGAAGCGCTCAGGGAACAGAATCTCGTTCTGCATCGTTGGGAGGTTTGTCAGGAACTCCTCATCCTGGAAAATAAAAGATTTCATTTCTTTCCCCTTACGCATACGTAATTTTGCTGGTAACTGACACTGTTTGATTAGCTGTATCTACCTGGTGTCACAATTGCATATGGTAGAACATATCAATCATGACAAGTGCACTCTGTGTTATAACAAAATAAGATCGTCTGAAAACCTTGAACAAGTCAAGTATGGCTTGGCCCAAGATAAGGTACTCTGCGAAAAAAATGTGGTTTTTTGCAGAAATTGTAGGATACCTTTTGAAGCCATTTAAAGATTCATTTCATAATACTCTTGTGATTATATTACCAGTCTGCAATCTTACCTCCTTTGCTTAGTTCCTCAGATTTAAGTCCATCACTCCGAATCTTAATGTTTCAGAACTAAAATGGGAGGTCAGGCATTCTTTTAACAATGACTTTTCACGAAGGATGAGCCACGATTAATCAATTTCCACTACATACAATTTTGTGAATCATTTACTTCGAAATTAGCTCAAGCGAGGCATTGGAGATTAGGAATAAAATCAATGGCGTCATTTCTTTTTACTGTATATAAAACAATTCAAATTGTTGCCACTGGGATGCAAAACATAAACCTTTCAACTGAATTACCTGGGGGTTAGAAAATCTAGCAATTGACGTACACAGTGAATTGCATGCATAATCAGTGCCTAGGAATGAATATCTTCACTGTTTTCAAATATAAGATGCTTAAGATCTCAGCTGCCTAAAGGTCACATCAACTCTTCTCAGTTTACAAAGAGATAGTTACAAATATTTATCTTTATGGCTTAACTGACGCCTAGGTGCCACAACTTGCACAGAAACCTCAGTTACAAAAGCTTACTTCTATGATCTTTTCAGATGCCTGGAAGTGGTTTTGAAAAAAATATATAAGATTCTAATTTTTTTGTTAAATCCTAGGATGAGCCATAAGTTACAAATATTAGGGCCTATTAATCTGCTGATACTGTTCACTCTGCTAAGGTGTTCTACAGAATTTTCTGAGTAAACTGCTACCAGTATTATAACTGTCTTTGCATGCAAAATAATTAATTTCGAATGAATTCATATCTGTAGGTCTTCAGACCTTCATCAAAGAAAGATATCACATGACTTTGAAGACAAGCACAGGAGGCCCAGAATTTAAGAAATCTGACAAAAAGGATAATCATGACGATTGGTCTTAGAATTTTGCCTTTACCCTTCTCATAAGCCTGACGGGACAGTCAACAGCATCCCTTAATCCTGTCAGAATCATGAGAGAAAATTAAAATGAAAACGAATAAAGAGAGAGTGGAAGGTGGCTGACAGAAGTCAAAGGAAACAGGCGAAATGGATCTGGAAGCTTACTGATACAGAAAAACCACGGCCATCAACATTACCAATTTGAGACTTGACCTCCATACAGTAAATTTACCACTTTTGTCATTAGCTTGTGACCGGTGTACCCATACCAAAAAAAAATGACAGTAATATAAAGGAGGCCGAAACTTTTAAGTTCCAGTCCCTGACTACTTAACTGCACTTACACATGAAGCTCTCGGACTAAGGTTCTTTACTCAGAATACTTCAAAGAGACCACTGGTGTAGAAGCTGGCCCTGGCTGCCCGACGACAAGTCAAAACATGGAGTATAATACATGTATTCTGTTACATAACGATTACACTTTCATCTTACCTCATATCTGGTGGAGTTCTTCATGTATGGTGTGGGGAAGGAGAATCAGGTACTGCAAGTCGGATCCAGCACTGGAGACCACTTAGGCCAAGAGACATATCAGGAGTTGGATTTCTGCAAAATGGATGGAAAGTATAGAGACTGAGAGGTTTTGAGCTATGGGAACCTCAATTCCTAAGACACTAGGAAACAAAGGTGACTTCTCAGGTCTTTTGTCAGTATTTTTTCCTTATTAGCTGTGACTGACATATCTTAAATTCCTCTAGTAAGGGCTCTGTTATCTGTTTTCTTAAGCCTGACGTTTAAATACAGTATACATAAATGTTTGAGTCGTCTCGTAATGAAAATGACGCTAAACAAAAAGTTACCTACTTTATCTTATTTTCTATGTCTGCCTGGTTTTACTCATCCGCAGACTTCTCTGCCTCACTGCCATCTACCAGGCTGTTTGAGGCATTGAAAGAATATAAACAGAAGACCCCACTTTCATCTACTCGACGATGAACTACTCTCTGCTATATTGTGTTCAGATAAAGGAGAAGTATCTGTTGTATCACTGAAAAGAAGCAAGAAAGGACTCACCCAGTTCGAGCGAAGTTTGTCCATAGAGAAACCATGACTTCTCTCATGAACAGGTCGATGGGATTCGTCAAAGGTGTGGGATGCGTCCCATTGAAAAGTACTGGGAATCATCGCCGTGCGCCCCCTGAAGGCGATCAGCACCACTGTCGTTATCACAATCATTAAAACTATTTATGTTCCTTAAAAATAATTAACACAAAAGATCACATACTTATGAAGATTATAAAACTCTTGTCCAAACTCATTATTCTCTGTATATACTGTGCTACAAAGATACGTCATGCATTTACCCCGTTTTCACAGTCACCAATGTTCATGGCTGAAGTAGTCGATACGAGCCAAAACAATATGATTTTACATTTTTTTTTAATGGCCCTTAGATTCATATCACTGTACATCTTTATGAATGAATAAACAATTTATATATCAATGTGTTACCCAATGAATGCAAATATATAAAGCTCATTTATCTATAATTCCTTCAATTCGAAAACAGAAATTATTCCTCACAATGCCTTTCGGCTGTGTCATTTGATGACTCCAGGTAGGTATTATCAACACAATGGCGAAGTTCATACAAGCAGACCTTCTGGCGGATGTTGTATGTTTTGGCGTGCATCTTTGCAGACACATCCATGGGCACAGCAAACCAGTAGTCAGTAATCATCTGGAAGGAGAGAGATCTGAAATCTTGGTCACTGAGTGCAAGAAGAAGACTGAATGATCTATCCATGTTACCTCTCCTCTCTCTCTCTCTCTCTTTCTCTCTCTCTCTCTCTCTCTCTCTCTCTCTCTCTCTCAATTTATATATATATATATATATATATATATATATATATATATATATATATATATATATATATATATATATATACAGGGTATATACTGTATAAATAAATTTTCTATAGCTATAGTTCAGAAGCTAGCAACCTTTGATTCTAACAAGTATTTCCACTCCCGGGTTTGTTACCTACCACAGTCAATTAACAATTGTACAGTCAACAGGAGCACAATGTGTGTGTGTATATATATATTATATATATATATATATATATATATATATATATATATATATATATATATATATATATATATATATTTTAACTAAACGGTTTATGAAAAATATACATCGGACAAACTCCACAACCATCACTCATGCCATTATGGATATTAAAGAGGGAACCCACCTGCACGGCGTCATCGGCAGTATCCTCTGTGATGTTGAACCCTCCTATGTAGTGGGCAAATATCCTCCTGGCCATATATTCGGCCGAAGTCCTACGCCCATCCTGAATGGACATCAGTACAGGCCCATGCATAGAAAAGTTGCTTGCCAATTCATCAGAGTCTGTCTTATTCATCAGCAGTGCTAAATATACAGAAAAGAGGTGGCTTTAGATGCTACATGTTATAAGAATTCAAATTTTATATGAACAAAAATGCGAAGATATAAGCGTTCTGCAAGAAATGCGCACATTCCTTCAAAGAAAAAAATTTAGTTCTCTCTGTCCGGTATATAATCAAGAAAAATCTGGACAGAAAGAGCCACACTTACGTCTTATCACCAATGATCCTTCATCTCTGTTAAATCCAGTCATGAAGTTCACCTTATTGTAGTTCCCCTTCTTCAACATTTGGGCGGGATGTTCTGGCAAGAAATCGCCATCGACGCGTGGCGTCATCACTTGGGGATATATGTAGAATGTCTGAAAAAATAATGGTTTCAATGAAGGGAGGCATTCAATTATTATTAAATTTTTCAATAAACCTCAGTGCAATTACGTGGCCGATATCACACTCTCCAAAAACAAACAATGCTTGCTAACTCAAGTTTCAAATTTGGTTCATTTTCACATGACCAAAAAAAACTACATCAGTCCCTTCCAAGATGGTAATTTTTACACTCCAAAGATACTCTTAAGATCAACTTTAAGTTCGCAAGTTAACCAGATATCTAAAACAAGTTAAGGGGTAGCGTTGCTATACTACTTACTCCCGGTAGGGGGGGTAGTGCTGTCAGTGTACTCTGCGGGGTGCACTGCAGGCATTACTAAAGAGTCTTTGCAGCGTCCCTTCACCCCCCTAGCTGCAAGCCCTTTCATTCCTTTTACTGTACCTCCATTCATATTAACTTTCTTCCATCTTGTGCAACTGCGAGGTTTTCCCCGTTACACCTTTCAAACCTACCTACTCTCAATTTCCTTTCCAGCCCTGAATGACCTCAGGTCCCAGTGCTTCGCCTTTGGCCTAAACTCTATATTTCATTCCATTCCATTCCTATACTACCTTACAGCACCAGGCAATATAAAAATAAACTGAAGCCAGTGTGACACTCTAAGGCTCTTTAATAAGGGTCCCCAGTGGTAAAATTTCCTTCCAGATAGTAGGGATTCATTTAGGGTAGTGAGAGTATCTAGCAGCAGAATACGGTTCTGTCTTCCTTAATTGCTCATACATGACCTAAAATACCATCGACTTACGGTAAAATTGCTGGCAACCTCGACGAGGTATTCTGCAGAAGCATTCTTGAGGCAGTCATAAAGACCTTTAGAATCCACGTTGTCTTTGCTGACATTAGTGCAGTTCAACATTTGGCCCACTTTGCCTGCAATCTGCCGATGGTCGTCCCTTAGAAGACCAGGGAATAACGCAGTCCCAGACTGAGCAATAGCTCTGTGGAACAAGCCTGAAAAAGGAGTAGAATTTCCTTATCTAAAGCGAGAATTTTGAAGAAACATGACTGTAGTAAGAAATTTGTATTTTCACTGTGAAGTACGTTTGTGAATAACCATACATGCCTTTCATGGGGCTTGAGGTTTAAATACGTCTCTAACAGTAATATTCTGGAAGGAAAATACTAACAATAAGGGTACTTCCTTTCATAGGTTATGGATCAGAAGGGAATGAAAATTGCAAAAGAATGTGGAATAAACACTATTGAAAACTGAAATTGCGAACGTTTGCACTTGACAAAATCTTTTACCTTTGGCCATAGGTGAAAGCATGAGGAAGTGAACGGACGCCCCTCCAGAGCCTGAGCCAAAAATGGTAACTTTGCTCGGGTCGCCTCCGAAAGCTTTAATGTTTTCCTTTACCCATTGAAGAGCCATCACCTGATCCTTCAAACCATAGTTACCAGACATGACTGCGTCTCCAGTAGACAAGAAGCCTGAAACATGAGTATGTATATAATTTAGTGTGGAACAGAAACTTGGCATTTCACTAAATCTGATTTCTCTTGTGCTACCAAACTGCCTCCTCTTAATAGTTAGAAAAGATATTTAGTCATTAGGCCTCTATGACTCTTCATGAAGGATAAAATTATTTCACATCTTTATGTCATACCAGGAAGAGAACAAAAAATTTCCGTAGGAATATTAGAATTATTACTTATCTTAAGCCAAAAGTTGGGGAAGTGATACAATGATCTTTTGTGCTTTATATGTAACTCTCCCTCTTGACACAAGAGCTGGTGATCATATGACACATTTTGAGCCAGAAGCCATTTTTGAACAGATATTCAAACAGAAAAAATAAAGCAACTATAACAGAGTTAAAAATTTCCATCCTGGACAAATAATTTCGCCTCCCGCTAATTCTTTTATGTAGTATATTTTTTCCTTTGTAGGTTTCATAAAATACGATTAATAATAAAAATTCAAATTATTATGCTCTGGAACAAATTCAGTGGACAGCTTCTTGTATTTTAAGACTCAAATACTTACAAGGACAGTAATTAGAACTAAATCATAAACTGATATAAACTGTTAACTTGTTCCAAAACGACAAAACCATGGAGTCGGTTAAGTATTACTAAACTGATTAATAAAGAAAGTAAAGAATTAAAACCAATCCATAATAGGGAGAAAAAATAGATTTTTTAGTTTATTCATTTTAACCCAATGTATGCACAGACACTCAGAATAACTATAAAA
Organism: Macrobrachium rosenbergii; assembly: GCF_040412425.1. Taxonomy (NCBI): domain Eukaryota; kingdom Metazoa; phylum Arthropoda; class Malacostraca; order Decapoda; family Palaemonidae; genus Macrobrachium; species Macrobrachium rosenbergii. The sequence continues at coordinate 2,584,656 of NC_089752.1, forward strand.
CGGGAAACATGATTTTTCAGATCTTAAAAATTCTTTGCTGAACATTGCGACACATTGCTCAGGTACGAGGTACGACTTCGAATAAACATATAGATATTTTCAGCAACCCAAAACACTATATGATTCCTAAAATATTTTTCTGCAAATTACATAAGGAAACCTCTAAAAGGGAACCTTCCAAATAAAAATTTCAAACATTCCTTCCTATTCAGTATAACAATCATTTCTCCAGGAAAACTGTAGATGTCATCAGTACATTGGAAGGCTTTGAATTTCAGGGAGTGAAGTCCGCTGAAACAGCAAGGAAAATGGATTGCAGAGGCCCCCAACCCGCAAACGTCCCAGGCTTCGCAAATTCTGAAGGAGTTAACTATGCTTTCTTAAACATTTACAAGTCTGCATGACTAGCATTCAAAGAATGCAATCTGTAAGACGCCTAACTGCAGTATTTCTAAAATCCAATGGTAAATATTCATTATTACATCAATAATACCTCTAAAAGCACACGGCAAAGTGTTCGTCATAATAATATTTTTTGGGCAGGGAGCATTAAATGTTCCCGGTTAATCTAAGGGTTTAAGAAAATCTGGTGTTGAACCTAACCTAACCATCACGATAATGAGAAATTACTCTACAGATCAACTGATCACGTCAGATCTGGAAAGATGAAATCTGCAAAGAACTCACCCAAGGCACCAAGTCTGTACTGAATAACGACAACAATGACGTCTTCCTTCATGAGAGGTGAGGGATCGTAGTAAGCACCTCCTACCAGGAAGCCGCCCTCATGGATCCACACCATGACGGGGAACTCGGAGGCGTTTTTCTGAAAGAGCAAATAAAAATTCACTCAAGAGAACTTTACTTCATTGCATAATTCAAATACCAACAACGTTAACAATCGCTATAAATTTTAATAGGCATCCATTACTCACCCAACTGATAAAATAAAAACCTGTGTTTTTACGAAATCATTGCATAATTTCAGTAACTTTTGATGTTTCACTCCTTATGACTTCAACTAATTAACATTAAAGCTTTTCAAACTTTTTAGATATGGCGTCACATTTTAATATAAAATGTCCATCGTCTCGACTGCTCTTCTCTTGGATGGAAACACGTCTTGGATTTCCAGAGGACCCTTCTTCAATCTATTGTACATTTTGGCTTTTACCAGATAAACATCTATTAAATCCACTTGACCTATTTTATTCGTCAACGGTGTGTTGAAACTCTGACAACTTGCCTCATTTCTATTATTTATACTGGGGATCAAACAGACGACGCATAATTGCAAATACATGGTATGAGGAGAACTATACTTCACTGTTTGCATGCATCAATATGAGCTAAACTGATTGTGAGAACGAATAACTATTAGTTGAAAAAAGGTGGGGATAGCTTAGCTAAGATATACTGAAAACCAATGAGTGATAAAATCTATCTTTGTATTACATAACAAGAGAGTCAACTTTGCTGGAGTCTAGGCAGACCAAAAGGAATTCTAGAGTACAGACAATTTTCTGAAAACAACTTATGATCAAACCAGCCAGAAGTGTATAAATATGCATATATATTAATATAACTATAATATATAAATATAACTATATATATATAATATGAAATTTTTATCACACTGTGATTTATATACAATCATGAAGCTACAAATGTCGCTTAATATCGAAATTCACGCTACCTCGGTATATCTCCGTTGGAGAATTGTCGCCGAAGGGGAATTTATATAAGTGATAAATGAACTGGAATCGTCGGGACACGAACCCGTGACACGAAAACCTATTCAGCGACTCCAGTGGACGGTAACCATTGAGCCATCAAGAGGTATAAGTCATATGTTTATATATATACAATTACATATATATTATATATGATTATACATATGTATATATAAAAAGCCTATAAAACACTATTTAAACATTGCAATCATATATTTCAGGCACTTGCTTCTGTACCCCTGTTCACTGGTAGAATATGGCACAGAAGCAAGTGCTTTTGAAATATATGGTTGCAACGTTTTAAATAGTGTTTTATAAACCTTTATAATCACATACACTGTGGTATTACAAGAAAAGACATTCATATATATATATATATATATATATATATATATATATATATATATATATATATATATATTTTTTTTTTTTTTTTTTTTTACCTATACATACATACATACCTAGTATCAAAGCATAGAAAAATGAAAGCTCATTAGGTCTATATAAAGGAATTGTAATGATTTAAATTTAAATTAGGATTAAGCTCTAGGAATGATTTAAATTAGGATTAAGCACTAATAAGTTTATTCTTGCTCACTGATCGTAAATGGTTGTATTAATGCCATTTCTTATATTTGTATTTGCTTTTTACAACTGCAATTTAACCTGCAATGCACATTATATCTAAATCCCGTAAAATATGCATGTTTTTATGGGGTATAATCTTTAGTTCGACAATTCTGTAGATTTTTCCCAAGGAATGAAGAAAAAACATAGGAATACACAGATCTAATGGCAGAAAATAATAGTTAATATATTAAAGGTTAAACAGTACAGGAATAAAAAAAAATATAATCTGTCTTTTGTTACTTCTATTACTGAACAAGCTGGGAGGCCATAATTATTTCATTCCTATCATTTTGCGCTTGTTAATCGTAATATAGTTCCTAAATGTAATAATAAAAATTCAGCAGACATTTACTTGCAAAATTATTTGGATCTGCTTGCAGACACGTGTAAAATTCTGGAGATTTTTCAACGGTGTTTTGCAATGCAGGCTTTTCTTCTTTCCAGTTTAAAAATGTATTTTCTAATAACTACTGTATGGTGAAATCAAATCCACTCCATTTGAAATGCTAACTAACTGGTGGTGGGCTTCATCATTTTGAATCACTCATTTCTAAGTAAATTATTTTTGACATGCTGTAGTTTTCCGTATAATGGCCGAGATACCCTGCATGTTCAAAAAGATTGTAATGTACAACCCCAGTAATGACCTATAATCCCAGCATGCTTCGTACCGTTATTATTCGTCATGCAACAACCGAACTCGACAGGGAACATGTATCAGTCACCGCGCCAAAAAAAAAAAAAAAAAATAGTAGGAACATTCATTATTGCCTGAGCGCAGCAAGAATGGGGGTAAAATTACACAGGAAGTAAAAAATCGCACAGGAGTGGAAAAAAGTACACAAGCGCAGGAAGGAAGTTTGGTACGAGCTGACGCAGATAAAGACCCGTAAAGGATACTGACGTTGGTTTTACCTTTTAGTAAAAAAAAAAAAAAAAAAAATTTCTGCAAAACACTGTAGTGTGCAGTAAAAAGAAATAAATGTTTTGCTGGGCATATTCTGATATATTTAATGCATGGAAACAGCGCTTACATTTATTGCCCTTTCACCTCCGATACAAAATATTTCACACAAAGGCTTATTATTTGCAAAATTAAACAAGAAAGTGTCGTTTGAAAGATAAATTATTAGTATGACTTTTATCGCAATTTCAAAAATGGATAACAAAACACCAAAATGTGTGATTCAGAAAAATACACAGTAAGCTCTACATTCAAGATGGGATGACTCGAATTTTAACCTGTCAACCAAGCCAGGAAAAATATACTCAGAGTTAGTAGGACGCAGTACCACAAAATCAACTTATGCATAACATTACATAGATAAACCCTACAATTATATCTTACAGGCATCACGAATAAATGTGCAAGCACTGAGAGACTGCACACTTACAAAGGATGAACTTAACATTTGCAAGTGCTTTTAAAAATGGTGAGAGCATTTAAATATCTCATTAAGCACAATCTACCTAATCATAGTTTCAAGAAGATCAGGAATGCATTTTCAATCGTCACCAATTAAGACAAAATAGGCCCATATAAAGTACAGACACTCAAGTAAATGTCCCTTTACAAACCACCTTGATATTTTTATGAAGTCAAAGAAAGTACAACTTTGTTGGTATTTATTTGAAGAGAAGCTGCTAGAACATACTGAAAATACGGCCATTTTTAACAATCACTGGTATACGGCAGTGAGTTTTACCGATCTTTAAATATAATGATAAAATATTTGAATTAAAAACTTGCGCTGACCCTTTCAAGATGTTTATAACGCCATCAAAGTAATTTATAAAAAAAAAAATGAGATTCAAAAACTTCATTTTTACATCCGTTCTCCTTTAGTATGAGACACCAGTTATTATTCATCTGCATATAATTCCTTTTTAAGAGCATGCATGAATAAAGGAGCAAAGGCATCGGTACCTCTTCCCGTCGGCCTTCCGCACAGAAAGAGACACAGGAATAAACACGTAACGTCACGCAAAGGGAAAACGGAATAATATGGCACCACGGGCCTTGTTAATAGGTAATCATTCACGTGGGCGGGGCTCTCCCATGATGACGTAAATACGCTGATGAATAAATTGATGAAATCCGTCACGGCCATCTAAATGATCACGATAGGGAGTCTGCCCAAAGGGACCGTGGGAAAGTTTGTAAATCCTTTTTTAGTTGGTTTTCGTTGTGTGCTCTTTTTCTTTAGCTCGTTATGCAACCTGAGCTGATCCATTGTTCTGTGACATTTACGTTCGTTTGCAACTTATCCGGTATTGTGATGGAACCTTGTAAATTCTATACTGACGTTACGAAATGGGATTCTAATAATAATAATAATACACCACTTATAATCATTCCAAATAATCATTCTGACGCCGTCACATGAAATTCTTCAGCAGCAAACAGTTAGTCACAAAGACTCGCAGCTGATCTTTAAGATATAGTTTTTCAGCCACAAATGCTAGATCCATTTCTCCATCAGTATTTTACTTAAACAGAAACCCTTGAACATCAAGTCGCTTGTATCTACTGTACGGTGATGATAATAATGCCACACCTTTCAGATCGTTTCCTCTCATTATTCTGGTATCATTCTCCTGTCCGGACGTCAAGGGCAATAATGAGACGTTTAACTTACTCATAAAGAAATTACTTAATGATGGTTCATTTTTTCTCAACAAGGTTTATTATAATTCTTACCATCGTCGTAAGGCTTCCTCCTTATACTTAGTAATTACAATACGCCGCATTCATTATCACCTTTAGTACTCGCACTGTCGTCAGCGTCCATATTCAGCTGAGGTTATACGGTGTCACTCTACCTGGTTCTAGAGGTCCCTCATTCCTTATACTGAATATGTGTACAGTACCGTCTTTCTAGCAGCAGCACAGTGAAAGCTGATATGTGTGTGTGTTAGGAAATTAGTCACTTCCCCCTGACGAAAGCTTTTGTCCTCTGATATATTTCACATTCAATTTATTACGCATTCATTTCTCGGCTGGTTTTTGCAACTCTGGATTTTTATTTATTTGTTTATTTGTTGCTATTTTCATACCTATTCTAATATATGTCTTCTCTGGCTCTATTCTCTTTCTTCTTCTTTATGAATTTCTGGAAGCTGCATTGTTACCCCAATGGTCTGCTGACTAGTTCCATATAAGTCAAATCTGATTAATAATAATAATAATAATAATAATAATAATAATAATAATAATAATATTAATCGACACAGCTCTGGGCCTACATCTGACAGTCAGATTAAATCTACAGATATGTAGAGACAGTAACTAAACTCTAAATCAGACAGTCTCTTTCAATTATAATCAGCTTAACCACACAAGGTCTGATATCGGTAATCAAATATTAAACTCACAAGCAAATAAACCATTCTGTCACCAACTCTGCACCTGGCTTCCTTTGAATAACAACGACCTATAATATATATATTCTTTTGATAAGTTGGGTTGTTTCTGAGAGGAACACGCACTTGCTCGGAAACACCAATTAACTGTGAGTGCCGTAATTACTTCCTTGTCTTAGTTACTTGTCTGACATTTGGCTAGAACTTGCTTACATTAGGAGATTGCACAGGAACAAAATATCTCCATATAGTCTTTTGTTGTGTTCTACTTGTTCTTAATACTGAACAAGAATAGAATGCAAAGACAAACAAACCGTGCATAATGCGGCAATAAAATGGGAAAATTGGTATAAAGAAACTGAGACACTGGACACAGTGAAAACTAAGTACCTAACGTCAAGAAAACGAAACGACCCAGATAGTAAATTGAAGTCCAACAGAGAATCATCACTTACCCTTGGTACATAGACTTCCAGGTAGAGGCAATCTTCGCTTCCCATTACTTTGACCATTCCTTCGGAGAAAGCTTCGGAGTCCAACTGAGGGCAAACGGAACTCGAAGCTGAACCGTTTCTTACACCTGTCCATGAGGCAGCAGCTACTGGGTTCTGTGGGAGGAATGAAGAAAGTGTAATTGGCAAACAAGTGTACATTCGTATTTAACAGATTAATTCCTCCTCCAGTTTCAGAATGTAAATCAGACCTATACCAACAAGAAACAGACGTACTGAGAAACTTCGCTCCCTTGGTGATACTCCTGACTTATGGTACCATTCATTAGCTATTGCTTCTGTTCGTATAGAATTTCCATTTACTTTTCATTAAACATTCGCTTCCCCTTTAACAAATTCCATTCCTCTCCACCTGACTGAATCATCTATAAAAATGAATTTCATACTAATCTTAGCAAATATTCATCATCATCCATAATCATTTTTTATCTATTGATACATTCCTGAAACTGGCTCTTACAGATTCCTCTCCTCTATCAAAACGATTGACAGCAAAACATCGCACCCACAAACAAACAAACCTCCTTCACCAACAGGAAGCACACTAATTTGATTCTGTTTCTTATTTATTAACTTGTTAATCTATCTGTTTTTCTAATAATTGATCTACTCTTTCTGTATTTCCCATTACCTTCTGTTACTTCTTTTAGATGAACACCATATTCTTTGGAAGCTAGAATTTCAAGTCAGTGCCCCCTTTGGTGGGCTTGTTCCATACGAATAGGGTTCATCTACCAAATAATAATAATAATAATAATAATAATAATAATAATAATAATAATAATAATAATGACAAGCGTGTACGAGCAGAAACGGTACAGCACACACGTCCAATAAAAGGGGGGGAGAGAGAGAGAAGGAATAAAAAGACAAGCACTAACCTTGAACCTCCGATCCCCAACAGGAGGCTCAGCAAAGGGGATGTTCTTGAAGCCGTAGTACTGAGTGCCATCTTCTTCCTTCGTCATTGGCGCCTCGATGGCTCCCTGTCGGAGATCAACCTTCCAGACTCCCTCCGAAGTTGCATTCATGGATGCTGCCAGGAACGGCAAGCCCACCGTTACCAAGAACGCGAACGCTGCCTTTGGTTTCATTCTGTAATAATAATAATAATAATAATAATAATAATAATAATAATAATAATTCAAAGCCTTCTATTCATTAGCTATTTTCACCTCAAACAACCTCAAATTGCTGCAGCTTGAGCCGTAAAGGACACGGCTGATAAAATAAATTAGGAAAGGGGGCCGTTATGAAAAATGCAATGAGCTGAAGCACTGGTAACTTATGCTTTAAAAAAAAAAAAAAAAAAAAAGTGGGGAGGGGTTGTGGTTAATATTCATCATTTTGAACCAGCCATTTTAGCAATACTATCCGGCTTGGATATCAACACGACTGTATCACGAAAGCGAAGATAAATAATGTTATTATTCATTGTTAAATAGAATCTTGATCAGGGAACAGCAAAGAAGAAGAAGAGGAAAAAGAAGAAGAAACCACCGTCTCATAATAACATGAACTGGAAACTCCTCCTCTCAAATTATGATTTTATGATTCCATTATAGTATTTCCAATGTCATATTAATTATTGAATAACCATCAAGCAGGACTCCCATCAATTTCGTGTGTGCATGTGTGAGAGAGAGAGAGAGAGAGAGAGAGAGAGAGAGAGAGAGAGAGAGAGAGCCATTACAATGGAATGTACTGTACAGCTGAACACAGATATCATAATTTTTTATAGGGCACGCTCGTGGTCTGTGAAAGGAAAGTGACTAGTAATATTTTATGCTTAAGGTCGCAGCCACAGACATCATATTACTTAATAATGATCATTAATGCATGGCAAAGCCACTTTTTCAATAAACTTTTTTAATCACTCGAACGAAAATGTGCCTTTGCGCAAATTCTTCATTTTTTACATCAAGTTTACGTCAAAAAACAAAACATCTCTCAATGAACGACAGAACAGCCAACTTCCTTACCTTTGCCTTGAATTCCTTGAAAGCGAATTGAATTGAATTGAATATAAAGTATAGGCCATAGGCCAAGCACTGGGACCTATGAGGTCATTCAGCGCTGGAAAGGAAATTGAGAGTAGGTAGGTCTGACAGGTGTAACAGGAGGAAAACCTCAAAGCAGTTGCACTATGAATCAACGTTAGGAGGGGGTGGAAAGTAAGATGGCAGAAAGAGAATATGAAAGGAGGTACAGTAAAAGGAACGAAAGGGGTTGCAGCTACGGGCCGAAGGCACGCTGCACAGAACCTTAAGTAATACCTACAGTACACTGATATTCTTGACTTAAAACCAATCCACTTAATATGAAAAATGAAATAATATGTCAGTAACTAACCGGTAAAATAAAAATTCAATAAACTACTACTACCAAAAGAACATAAGCAAACCTATAATAGTAAATGAGAAACAAGTGTACGCTCACGTGAGTCTATTTTGTTTTTCTAGCTTTTTATGTCAAAAGAGAGCCATACTTGACGAGTTTGGTAGGTCAGGATGAAGTCATGAATAAAACTTATTTACTGCCTTTTGCCCCATTAGTTTACCTCTTAGTATGTGTATATGTCAGCATCGTCATTCTTTATTCCTGTGAGTGTTCGCAGATATTTAAAACAATTAGTTTTACTATGGACGCAGCAAATGCAATGAAAGTTCCATGCAAATTCCTTTTGAGTTTTCAAGCTGTTCAAAGGCGTTTAACGTCGCTTTCCTGCAATTTCCTCTTGCATTGCAAAAAAATCATTCATGAAGTTCCAAATATGGGATACAGTGGTCTCGTTAATAATAATAATAATAATAATAATAATAATAATAATAATAATAATAATAATAATATCTCGGAAGAAGACCCTGCTGTATGATTTACCAGCTGCTACGAATAAACTCACTCGAGAGATTGAGAAACTACAATACGAGCTAAACGGCATCCAGATGGCCATATTGTTCAATAATAATAATAATAATAATAATAATAATAATAATAATAATAATGACCCTGGAACAGCAATAAAATACGTAATAACTATAACAGTTTCTTCTACAGAAATACCGGCAAACTGACCAAACAATGGTAAAGTAATCCACATGTGACGAGTACACCAACTACCAGGAAGATAGACAACCGCATTGCAACCTAAAACGGAGCAAGCAGTACCTTTGCATTTTCAGGGTGCAAACAGAGCAACGCTGTAAGGAAAAAAAAAACCTTTTGACCTTGTACCCAGCTGACATTTTACTACGTTGCTTCTGTTCGAAAGAGGGATTATTAGCTTCAATATTCAAGTATCATATTGATTCCTATAATCAATTGGTTTCAAATGATGTCATGTCCAAGGTTGTTATGGATTAATCCATATCCGAATAACACGTTTGTTTGTCCTGCTTGTATGTAAAAAAACACACACACACATTATAATATATAATAAATACATATATATGAATTTTATATACCATATATATATATAGTACACATTTGTGTGTGTGTATGTTTGTGCATGACACAAAATCTAATGCTTGTACGTAAGACGTAGGCGTGCATGCGTGATGAAACCCGAAAATAAGCACACAGAGTAGTAGCACTCAGGATGATATTACTTTTCTGACAACCAGAGCTCTTGAACATATCTCTATAAATATTATAGAAGACAGATATCGAAAATCATTAGCAGGCCATGACTAAGACGGAGAGCTATTCTCACTTTAAGACACAATCCATTCCTGCAACTGACTCACCACCACACACGAGTAGGCGTTTTCTCTTTAATATATATATATATATATATATATATATATATATATATATATATATATATATATATATATATATATATATATATATATGTGTGTGTGTGTGTGTGTGTGTGTGTGTGTATAAACATACATATATAACCTTAGTTCATTCTGATCAAGTATGAGGTCATAACTTCAAAAAGAATTTTAATAATAAGGACTCTTCTTCTTTTTAACGTGCTTTTTTCCCATTTTTTTTATGGGGTAAGCACGATGCCTTCTTTTGAAGGACTTTTGATTTGGCTTTGGGGTAGACCGTAGTCTTGAGCATATTCATGACATATTATAGCTAGGGGCCGAAGAGGCGCTGCAAAAGAGGTTCTTTGCAGAGTCCCTTCGGCCCCTAGCTGCAACCTTTTTCATTCCTTTTACTGCATTTTCGCTCATATTCTCTTTCTTCCATTCGACTCCACCCGCTAACAACTGTTTCATAATGCAACTGAGAGGTTTTGCTCCTGTTAGACCTTTCAGACCTTCTTACTGTGAATTTCTCTTTCACCGCTGAACGACCTCATAGGTCCCGTCGCTTGGCCTTTGGCCAAAATTTCAGACCGAGGCACATCGAGTTAAGCCCGACCTGTGATTACCCTTGTTATTTATAATCACATATAGGTAGTGAATTAGATACCTGGCTGTGTGTGTGTGTGTGTGTGTGTGTGTGTGTGTGTGTGTGTGCGCGCGCGCGCGCGCGCGAGTAATATCAACATAATACCTTCCTCATAAACACACTGATAGGCTAGGACACATAAGGGCTGAGTCACATTGTACCATCACGTCACCGACACATCACGTCACGTCGCCGTCCCTTTAGCCGTGCCTTGTATTCACACTATCCATCACAATCCCGTTCAGTTCGTAGCCAACCTCAGCGACTCACAGATTTAGCGGTAAGAAACCTGCATAAGCACCGTCAAGTCACGTCACGTCAAAATATTCTTTCCAAGAAAACGTTACGTGATGTGACGGTGGATGCCGTGTGCTTGATGGTGGCGTGACGTGATGGTATGAACAAGTATTTGATTACATGTAAAATATTCTCACGTACTCTGACGTGACGTGATGTGTCGGTGACGTGATGTTATAGTGTGAATCAGCCTTTTAACTCGGATATTCCCCTTGCTAAATATCCAAAGCGGCTGCATCCATGAAAATTGTATTTGACAGACTGAGAAACATTACCGCAAGGTCTAAAGAACAGACCTTGCATTACCGAGTACGTCAACGACCGACAGGTATGAGCCTTCCTTAACAAATTATCCGAATCGCCTTTTACGCCCATTGGCCTTAAGCTTCCGGTTAACTTTAAGCAAGGTCCTGATTTTAAGATACAAGAACGACCGCCATGCGCATTCTACCACAAAACATACACATAAGCGCATTCGACCAAACAGCAGTAACTATTTTATTTCTGAATTTTTTTTAAAAAACGTTCTGATACAGGTTGTTTCACTGTTAGGCCAGAGTTCGACATATTCGTTACCGCTGGCGTGAATGGCACTTTTCAATTATATACAACAGTTTACGGAAAAAATGGTAATTACTGATATTCCCTGTCTATCCAAAAAAATACATCCTTACAGAGTAGAAGGAAAGCACATTTTCTAATTGAATTTGAGGTATAAAGGAGCTTTGTGGTGTTATTTACCTATTGTATTTTAACACTGTTATAAATGTCAACATCTTATAACAATGACAATACATATCAAGGTCGTTTATATTTGAAGAAAAACACTGATAGGTGAACCAGCGAAACTTGCCCAAATTCTCTAAGAAAGTTAAATCTTTAAGTAAAACTTTAAGAAAAATATCAGGACTTACTATGACCCTCTCGTGTTGAGTTTTTCATGGGCATTTTCATAAGTAATTGTATGTATGTATGTGTAAGCGTATTCTTTTTTGGGCGCTTGCATAATGCACATACTGACTTTGCGTTTACTAAGAAGTATCCATCCAGACTGAAAGTAGCTACGCATTTATGTCATGTGATCAATACATTATTCATGACGAGTCGCGTTCCCACTGCCAGACACTACCATTATGCACTTCGCAAGTACTCCCAATGATGCGTCGTAGATATTTATAAAAACAATAAAACCGTTTGTGTGTGTAATAAACACAAACATCAAAAATACCTGAAACTTTTTCATAAAAAACTAAAAGCTTACACATGATGATGTACTTGCGTAGAAGAATGGCATGCCAAAAAGAGTTCTCACGTACAAGGAAACCCTCCCCTCCCCACCCAACACGGGCGTCGAAAGGCTCTCAGCCAGGGCAACAAAAATACTTTAAGTCAGTGACCTCTAGTGCAGGACATCGATTTCCTTTCAATGGGAGTCGTTGTTGTGCTTAGAAGTGGATGTGTTGAGTACTGAATGCCAGATGCTACTACGTCATTCAGCGCGACTGACGTTTGAAAGAAATGCACGTGTTTCCCTTTTTCCTTTCACGAAGACATTGTTTTCTGTTTATCTTTGAAAATTGTTCGTTTGCCTTATGCTACTTCGTTGTTCGTTTGCCTTATGGTACTTGAATTTATGTGCTGATGCTGGGTCAAGTTTATACACGAACAGCGTTAACAATTTGCAATGAGCTCTCCTCATTTCTTCAATAGGTTGAAGGCTCTTTGTAGATCAATACCGAACCCGTCGCAGGTTTGGGGAAGAACTTTATGTTTATCTAATCGATCTTAATCTTGATGAGTTTTCATTGATTCGGATATAGCTCGCCCTCATTACGAGAACGCGATGCAATAATGCAATGATGCCTCTTGTGTAAGAGTTGTTATTTGGGCACATTCAGTATTCCGGAAAACTTGAAAAGACCGTAACTTTTCAGATTATCGTATGTCTCACTCTATCTTCCTTTTTTTTAGTTTTCTGTAAAAGAAAACTAGTGTGCCGGTTTTGTCTGTCCGTCCGCACTTTATTCTCTCCCGACTTTTTTCTGTTCGGCACTTTTTCTGTCCGCCCTCAGTTCTCAAAAACTACTGAGGCTAGAGGGCTGCAAATTGTATGTTGATCATCCACCCTCCAATCATCAACCATGCCAAATTGCAACCATCTAGCCTCAGTAGCTTTTATTTTATTTAAGGTTAAAGTTAGCGATAATCGTGCGTCTGGTAAAGATATATGTTGTTTTTTATTAAGCTGGCCATATGCCAGCACGGGCTTTTGCTCATAGAGCAGCCCGTAGGCAAAGATATAGGATAGGCCACCACCAGGCAGTGGTTAAAGTTTCATGGGCCGCTTCTCATACAGCTTTATACCGAGACCGCCGAAGGATAGATCTATTTTCGGTGGCCTTGATTATACGCTGTAGTGGCTGTACAGAACACTCGATTGCGCCGCAGAAACTTCGGCGCATTTTTTACTTGTTCTCGTCTATCCCAGCAGACGTTGAATTCATAAACCTCCTCTCATTACAAATCGACAGTTAGCAGGAATTACGCAAACTTGAAACAAATCGTACATATCATCTTTTTATGACACAGCTTGATAAACGTACCTATGCGATATATTTACAATATATTAAATTCGATCATCGGATTAACTAAACAAAAGAGGCCGATCGATCATTTCTTGTAATCATTTTACAAAACGAAACGTCCTACGTTCCCCTCTTATAAAATGTTATCATGGAGACAAAATGAACTTAGTGCTGGTCTTTCAAACTGTTAAACAACTGAGTACCTAAGAGAGCCTGTGTGAAGCTAAACCTATTAATCAATGTACATGTGTCCGTGGGCATTTGTGTATGTATATAATGTCTGCTTTATATTTGTGCATAGGTGTTCAAATTTCTGTATGTGCTGGCATACATGTACAGTATGTGCATCTAAATATATGATTGTACATATTGATTCCTCTTTCTTTTCTCGTTTTTTACATACAGTTTTCTGAAGGATTGATTTGGTCATTTACTTGGACAGTGATATTTTTTATCATCTTTTTGTTTTCCGGCTTACTCTTGAAAATGTGTAGTTAATACTTGTACTGTAATTTTTAAAAATTGTTTTGAATCGTTTGCGACTTTCCTTGTTTGTGGTAAGAATCGGCTTGACAGACTTTTATTATTACTTGTTCTAATTGTTATTTCATATTTAAATGACCGTTCTTATGCAATGTTTTCTTATGTGCTAAAGTTCTAGTGTACAATATATACATACACATATATATATACATATATATATATATGTATATATATATATATATATATATATATATATAAAATTCCCTAATTATGGGTGGCTTCACTGTAAACGAATCATGTAGTCACTGCGATATTCCTTCTACAAGTGCCGAATTATTAAAAAACCTGTGCATGAATTCCAGAAGGCTCAAGCAGTGCATCGACCTCTTCTACTCTTACTGCGCCATTCACCTGCGCGCTCTCTCTCTCTCTCTCTCTCTCTCTCTCTCTCTCTCTCTCTCTCTCTCTCTCTCTCTCTCTCTCTCTCTCTCTCTGTTTTGATGTTCATGTTAAAGTTGAATATGAGTACTCTCGGTGCTCATCCAGCCAGGCACTTGGGCACTTTTGGGCATTCAGCGATTAAGACACCGAAAAGGGGAAGTTAGAGTGGCTGGACAGCAAGATAAATAGATCCTAAAAATGAAGGAGATGAAGCACAAGGACGTAAAGGTAAAACTGGAATCAAACCCCACAGTTGCACCAGGAAGTAATAGTCAGAGAGGCTGGAAAGCAAGGCTGAAGAAAAGGTGCAGAAATGGTGGAAAGAGTACGTGGTACGCTGCAACACCCTTTAGCACTGCCTACAGTACACCACGTGAGGTGCACTGACGGCACTGCTTCCCTGCAGGAACTTCAGCTGTAGCGCTAAGACATTAAAAAGTAATCAGTCATTCAATTTATGACCATCCTCCTTCCAATTCCATTTTCATTTTCGTCCAAACATTTAGTCTCTCTCTCTCTCTCTCTCTCTCTCTCTCTCTCTCTCTCTCTCTCTCTCAAAGCCTTCATATTAGATAGTTCCTCGTTGGACGAGTCGGCAGAGTTCTCGACTAGCACTCTGCTAGGCCCGAGTTCGAATCTCCTACCGGCCAATGAAGAATTAGAGGAATTAATTTCTGGTGACAGAAATTCATTTCTCGGTATAATGTGGTTCGGATTCCACAATAAGCTGCAGGTCCCGTTCCTAGGTAACCAATTGGTTCTTAGCCACGTAAAATAAGTCTAATCCTTCGGGCCAGCCCTAGGAGAGCTGTTAATCAGCTTAGTGGTCTGGTTAAACTAAGGTATACTTAACTTTTCATATTAGATCAGATAAATGGAAAAAACATGATAAATCAAACCCCAAAATAATTCTCTCTCTCTCTCTCTCTCTCAAAAAACACACCTGAATTATACCACATTTTTACCAGCCTATCATCCTCCCCTATCCTCTCCATGGGGGCAAACGTCCTCAACAAGACTCTGACCCATCTTTTCGCTCTCGTCTGACCTTTTCTCACCACCGCTTCTTCGTGCCTTTACGTTTCTCGTCTTCTCAGTTCTCCTAATTCCACGTATGCTACATAAATAATAACCCAATTCCGTCCACTTGCTCTCTCTTTTTCGCACTCGGTATTCTTGTCTACCAGGGAAATTGGCCCAACTTCTATCCCTGGGCGTGACATGGACAATTGGTCAGGCTCCGTTAAAAGTCCATCTTTCTCTTTTCACTGAGCAGTGAATTAATACACAAATACTGAGACATTTCTGCAGTCATCTTTATATATATATATATATATATATATATATATATATATATATATATATATATATATATATATATATATATATAT
>NC_089752.1:2605500-2658000 GCF_040412425.1 Macrobrachium rosenbergii
TGTTGATCATCCACCCTCCAATCATCAAACACACCAAATTGCAGCCCTGTAGCCTCAGTAGTTTTTATTTTATTCAAGGTTAAAGTTGGCCATAATCGTGCATCTGGCAACGATATAGGACTGGCCACCACCGGGCCGTGGTTAAAGATTCGTGGGACGCGGCTCATACAGCATTAAACCGAGGCCACCGAAAGATAGACCTATTTTCGGTGGCCTTGATTATACGCTGTACAGAAAACTCGATCGCGTCGAAGAGAATTCGGCGCATTTTTTACATTTTCGTTAGTTCAAGATATATACATACATATACACATATATATATATATATATATATATATATATATATATATATATATATATATATATTATATATACTGAATAAAAATATGTTTTCAATTGAGACCCGATTATATAGTTGTGTGTGTGTGTGTGTAGTGCAATTTAAGACATAAACGCTGTCAAATTCTCTTGCGTAACAGCACGTGTTATTCTAAGTTTCTGGACGCCCTGTATGGCTTTTTGGTGTTCCCAACTTCCTCTTTAAAAAGCTGCATTCGGTTCTGCTTCTAGTCAAGCCTTGACAGTCTTCAGCTAAATTTTCCAGATGATTAACCATATTTTCTGTGCCACCATCACAGCAAATCGTCGCAGCCCTTTCCTGCTATAGAAACTGATTGCTACTGAAATATCATTAAATGATTTCACCTTCACTTATTTTATTGTCGTACTGTGCATTCATTTTCCCCTGTGGTTTTTTTTTTTTCCCAGACCCCCACTACGGCCGAGATCGAGAAACCAAGCTGGCGCCCCCGAATCGCAAAGGTTTCATTGCAACACCTCCGTTTACCAGCTGGAACTTCCCGCGAAATCAAAAACTGATATCCGACCGCATAAGAATTGGACTGTTAGTCTCATTGTTCTTCTTCTTCTTCTTCTTTCCCTTTTAGGAAGTTGGAAGGGAGATGAACGGCGTAAGTTGTTCTGGGTTTCGCCCGTCCCGAATGTTTGTTTTCTTCCCTCGTCTGTTTGTTTGTCCTTTTGGAAACACAAACGATGTGGGCGCAATAACTATATTTCTTCTCGTGAGAAATGCTTGGGACGAAAGCTCTTCGAGCAATATGGCAGAGAGGTAAACTGGGCTGCAGATATTTCGGCCAGAACTTGCTGTCTTGGGCAAGAGGGGCCTATGAGTTACCGCCAACATCTCTATTCGGATTGTTTGCTAACCCGTTTCTCCACAGCTGACGTATTCGATTTTTGCCACGCACATCCAATACAAGCTACCAAGTGGCAGTTTATCTGATATCTTACGGATGTGAATGCGTATGATAAATGTATTAATATATACAAATAAATAAATTATATATATATATATATATATATATATATATAATTATAAATATAAATATAAATATATAAATAATTTATATATATATCATATATGTTATAAATATATACATATAAATGTATATATTATATATATATATAATATATATATACATACATATATATATATATATATATATATATATATATATATATATATATATATATATATATAGCTCATTTATCTTGTGTGTGAATTTCAAATAGTGGTAGTTGAGTCTACGACTATATTACGTCATCAGAAGGTCTGATAATGAATAGCAAAAAAAAATTAACAAATATTGTTTTGCTCTTTGAACGTGTATTCTCTCAGATATATTTCTACGAAAATCAATAACAAAAAATTTATCGGTGGAATTTGGAAGTTTTCCTGCTATTGCGCTTCTCGTCGTAATAATCGGCCAAATAATACATTACATTTCTAATTTTATTTTATCTGCCTGAATGTTGGCCCTTTTTCAGTTCCATTACGCAGAAACTATTGTGTGCCAAGCTTTGCTTGTCGTCACACTTTTTCTGCTCCCACCCCAGATCTTAAAAACTAATGAGGCTAGATGGCTCCAAGTGGTGATCATCCACCACTCCAATCATCAAACATACCAAATTGCAGCCCTCTAGCCTCAATGGTTTATTTCATTAGGTTAAATTTAGCCATAATCGTGCGTCTGGCAACGACACAGGATATGCCACCACCGGCCGTGGTTAAAGTCTCATGGGCCCCGGCTCATACAGCATTATACCAAGACCACCGAAAGATAGATCTATTTTCGGTGGCCTTGATTATACGCTGTAGAGGCTGTGCAGAAAGCTCTATTGCGACGAAGAAACTTCGACGCATTTTTTTTTTTATCTGGCATCCTTAGAGCGAATAATGGAATAACAAAACGTTATTCAGCAACTTTGGTCTGTTATACAGGACTTGTTCACAGACAACGGGTGCAATCAGCAGACAAATTGTAGAATATCGAAATACCGAATAGTCAAAACTACAGCAAGGACTTATTTTGAATAAATCAAAATCTCGGATTGATTACTTGGTCGCACACTTGAACGAGCGGCAAGTGCCTTCCTTTGTGAAGACAGGATATTCCGATTAGCCCTTAGAGACCAACGGATGTCGGTTCAGTGTAAGCTGAAGGACTCTGTCTTTTATGTGTCACACTTTATGAATAAGTTATATTTTTAAAAGCAGTCGAATATGTTGGAGTTTCTCCGCTTCAGTGTTTCCTTTAAAAGCCGTGTGCAAGCTCTCAATGTTCTCATATTACAGGGCCTTTAGCCTTCACAAAAATTTGGAGAACATCCGTCAGAAGTCTCGATATTACTAGTATGTGATGTCTTAACAAAGAAGAAACTAAATTGTTACGATTTATGTCGAGACCAACTTCTTGCAGTTTAAGGTTTCTCAAGTGATGTCGGGAACCCACCCCACCTGTCATATTGTGTCAAAAGCGCAAGACCGGAATCCCCCACCCAACTATTTATGGAAGCAGATACCAACGCCAGTCAATAACAGCTAGAGGTGACCTCATCTGATAAGGGCAACGATACCATGTCAAGGACTTTATGCTGGCTAAGAATTCTCCCTTCGGATTAGAATGGAATATGTGATTTAGGCATAAAGCCAAGCACTGGGACCCATTGGGTCATTCAGCGTTCCCTTCGGATTAGAATAATTAGTTTTACCACAGTTTTGAAGAGAAGAGTTTCTTTTTTTTTTTCTTAAAACAGGATCCTCTCCCTTTCATACCTTGTATTTGCTTAAAGAGACATGTCTTTATTGGAGGTTAAGAACGCTCCTAGGGTTGGGCTCCCCATACAGTCTCAAAGTTGTTGGACTAAATTCTTAGCCTACTGTAGCAGATATGGCCACTTCCCTTCCTCGCCTAACTCATATTTGTTAGTCCGGGGTCTTTCATTTCCCTTTGCCCATTAATACTCCTTGGATATGATACCTTTCAGTTTTCTTTCTGAGGATGAAAAAGATACGATCCAGGGGCAAAGCTCTCTCGGGCTTTTCTCTGTACATTTAGCAAAGTTAAGGTGGAGCCAAGATGTTCAGATCGGAAATTAACCAGTCTTCCTTTGGGAAACTTCAGCCTCTTCTACAGGATGAATCTGATAGCAATTTGTTCCACCACTTGTCATATTATGGAACTGGATAAGTTAAAACCAGTACCAGCGGTTATCAGCTATTCACAAAGAAATTTCTTCAGTTCTAAAACAGGGAAACTATACCTTAGAAAGAACTTTGTAAAGTCTTAGCGAGGGGGGAGAGGGACACTTTACATCTACACGCAAATTCACTTCTGATTATACGTATCCCAAGGGAACGCTATCAAGTCGTTGCGAAATTTTGCATACATATTTCTCTTTGTTTCCAAAGGTCCTGGCCTCACTTTTAAAGAAAGGCCTTCAATTAAAAGAGACTTTTTCGTACTCCTCTATAATGGGTTCTCCATTGAGTGTAGCGTACTTTTCAGGAAAGGCAGATAGATTCTTCTGGCAGTGACCAAATTCTCTGAACTCAGCCTCTGTGACCTTTAGGAGGATATACAAGCTAGTGAGTCATGAATACACCTTGATTCAGTTCAGCAAGAGGTTCATAAAATTTGAGGATTTGGTTGTTAATGGTTTGTCAGGATTTCTTTTTTGGGGAGAAAGCTGTAAAGGTGTGTCAGAATTTTTTGGGGGAGAAAGATGTAAAGGTAATCATGATTACTTTTTTGGGGAGAAAGGTGTAAAGGTAATCATGATTACTTTTTTGGGGAGAAAGATGTAAAGGTAATCATGAATACTTTTTGGGGGAGAAAGATGTAAAGGTGTCAGGATTTCTTTTTTGGGGAAAAAGATGTAATGGTAATCATGATTACTTTTTTGGGGAGAAAGATGTAAAAGTAATCATGATACCTTTTGGGGGGAGAAAGATGTAAAGGTAATCATGATTACTTACTGCGCAACCAATTTCGATGAAATACACTGGACTTTTCCTCTTCAGGAATAAAAACATGCAAATTGGGAGGCTCTCGCGCAATTACTTTCATCCAGCCAGTCCTTTCAAACAGCTTATTTGACTATGACACAGCCTCAACGCCATTCATTCCTTCGTGCCAGATGTCCCATACCCGGCCACGAGCTAGTATACATGAGGCAAATGTAGCTTACTCGGAGGCGTTACTAAATATGGCTTCTAGATTACTTAAAGTGCAAAAATCGCGACGTTTATCGGACTGATTCGCTTCGTAAAAAATGAATTTTGTATTCAGTTGAGATTTCCGAACAATATCACCTGCACTCAATGAATTGCTGGGACCTCTGAATTCTTTATATTTTCCTTTACCTCTTCATCTCTTCTTCTTGTTGCGATGAATGAGATAGCAAGGGGATATCTGGCCAATCCAGAAATAATTATCTCAAGTAAAATGTGGAACGTAAACGTATATATGGATTATGAATGGATTCAGAAAAACCTTGTCCTATGAGGTCCATAAACTCTTAAGATTACAGGCGACTGTGACTGAGTTACTATGGGAAGTTGCAACGCCCAGTCCTTAGATAGAGAAAAAGCTAGGACTTAAATTTTAAAATCCTATTCTACTCGCACACGAAGCCATGGAGGTTCCCTACCAAGGAAATCACAATTCTCTATTATAACGTACGTTCCTATCCCTATGGAATAACACCGTGATTGACTGTCCCTCAAATAAGCAAACAGAGGAACAATGCCTTGAGACTGCTTTCATGACAAGCAACACTTATATTGATAAGCAATATTTCGTCAAAGACGGGTTGGTGAGCAAAGCGTTGGTGGTTACTGCTTTCGAAGGTTACCTACTTCCTGCTAAATGGAGTCACATCATGCAATCAATAACCAATTCCTTTAACTATTCATTTGGATTTGGGTAAACTTACTGGAGTAGACCTTGAGAAAGTGGTCTTCAATAAGGGGTAATTCCTCCTGAATAGAGGTTGCTAGGGAATTTAAATTTGAAATATCTGATTTGAAAAATTATACTTTTAGGAAGTATATATCACAATATAACACCATCGTCATCATCATTAATAGCACAGGTCAGCGATTACCGAAATTATCTTGCTTGCATATCATTATCAATGTCTCCAGGCAGGAGTTTAAATACTGGGCGAAACCATTTATAACTCCTTATAAAATCTATCGCATTTTCTTGATTCGTCAGTCATTCAGTTTCTTCTTCGAGTGCGAGGGCCATGGCCCGGGCGACCTAATACCCATTTCTAGCCCAGGACCGAAGAAAAAAAGAAAAGAAATAGGAAGGAGTTCAGCCACGAAGGAAACGATAGACCTTTCTGAATCCTGAAGGAAGAGAGGATGGAAAAGCTAGGAGCAACAGAAGCAGGCGGCGAATCCAAAGCATGGCAGTGGAAGGAAATAAACAGGCAGTGAACTAAGTCATCCCAAGGGGATTATTAGTATCCACAGAGTAAGTGTGGGAAGAAGTAGACTGGCGGATGTTGTAAAGCCGCCTGGCACATGAAATTGTCCTCCTGAGCTCAGCAGAACAGGGGTTAAATAACACCTGTAGAGAAGAGACGCCACCACTTTGCAAAGGAAGATTAAAATGACATTGTTTTTCAAACGGACTGCCTTAGATTCAATCCATTCAAGCATTCGAGAGGCGAGACAAAAGATGAACTGCCCAACATATGAGTAACGGTCCAGACTGGGATAAAAGAGTAATAACATTACGAAGATTTATACACTTATCTTTGCTACATTACCGGCAATTTCACGAATGATGTGCACTTTCTGTTTCATGGGCTTTTCCTAAAGATGAGTATATGCAGCACAGTATTAGGCTTAAATCCACATACTACGTTTTGCATGACGAGTATTGACTCCGTTTTATTTTGTGCCTAGCCTAAGCTATGCCGGGTATTAGACTGTTGACTTACAATGCCAGGAATCCAGTCAATCGAAAATCTAATGTTCATTTTTTTATATATTTCCCAGTTTAGGTATCGTTGGAGGTGGTTATACATGGAAGTTAAATAAAAGTATGACGTTTTGGGTTCGAGAAATCTGTTCATTACGTTATGTTACTATTCCTTTACAAGAATAGTATTTTACTACTAAGAAAGCATAAGAATGACAACAAAAGTTTTCTATTTTACATAGCCGTACACCACGATCGAGCATCATCTAACCACGTTATGCTGTCGAAGATTTAAGGAACATGTAAATAAAACAACTACGCGTATGCTTGCAAGCATACATAAAAAAATACACATACAGTGAGAGAGAGTGTGTGTGTGTGTGTGTGTGTGTGTGTGTGTGTGTGTGTGTGTGTGTGTGTGTGTGTGTGTTTAACCAATTATTTTCCTTGTGAAAGATAATGATAAATCAAATATGTTTATATATTTTAACGACGCTAATACTGAAGTTAACAAAAAATACTTCGTGCAGTTGTATACCATAATAGGTAATCCGAAACCTGGCAGACGGCTAGACGCTTCCGAGACGTTTTTCTGTTGCTGCAAGTTTCATTATCTTTTCAAAGTACCTAATAATAGGCAGGATAAACAAGATCGCAGTATTACGCTTCTTTCAATTCAGTAAATATCGCATTTCATTCCGTTCTAAATTCTAATATATCACGGTGAAACAGAACAGAGCATAGAGCGAGTGATCAAAATAACTTGAGTTTCCCCCAAAACCGTTTTCTTTGAAACTGCTTCATGACCGTTTTCTTTTAAACTTTAAGACCAACTGCGTTATTCTTGCGGAGGTTGATACGAAACAAAATTTCAACTAAAATGTTTTTGTGAGCTGGTGAAAAATACAAAAAAAAAAAAAAGTACGGTTTTTATGACTGTAATCCTGGAAAATTAAATTTCCAAGTTCTCTTTCTTTATGGTTCATAGTTGGCCGTTGTTCATTACTCGCAATTACTAGTTTTATTCCTAAACTTCTAAAATTACAGTCACAAAATAGCACTTTTATACTATTCCCACACTTCTCAAGCCTTTTGATAATCAAATTATTGACTCGTCCTACTGACACCCCTCTCGGAAATTAGTGGTTTTTCACAAACTAATTTGCTGATGTTAATCACACTAGAATATCTTCAATTTTTACACCACCATCGTTTGATGAAGAATACCTTCATAAATCTAAGTTTTTCATTCCTAATACATTTTTCTCTCCATAACATTTTATAGTGATCATCGTATTTTTCTTGTTCATCTGTCTCTTTTTCCTGAATGACAGCCAGTGACAGTGAATGCTACAGCCATATGCTCCTGAAGTGAAAGCACAAATAAGAGATAGCATTCAGAAGCGAACTGCAAGTGAAAATAACGCACCCAATAAAAAGATTCAGTGGTGCTGACTAAAACTGATCAGCTGTTAGATCTGCCAGAAAGTGAAGAGGTAGGCCACTGGAGGTCATTGATACGAAGAAAGAAACAAAAAGAACAAGATCATACGAGAAAAGCCAGACTGTCACCTTACTATCTGAAAAGCTAGTTGAGAAGTAGGTAGCTAGACAGACTTCTCAGCCCAGGAATGTGACCAATCCAGAGTGAAAATGTCTTCAACTCAACACTATACTCTTTTTGAAATGGAAGATGTCAAAAGAATACGTTAACTAAATCTACTTTATCCAATCATTTCCATCATTAAAAGGTAGACTTTTTAAAACTGATGCTTCCTGTGATGCATGGGACTGTACCTCACACATGTAAAGTTATTTATTAACTAATATCTTGGCAATGCCATTAACAACCAAGTTGTTTTAGATCAAGATGACTTTATGAAAGAACTCTCTTAGCTCTAGGAACAGCCCATACTTTAATTATAATTGGGCTATCAACTAAAGATAAAATACCAAAGCTTTCAAAATACTGGCTCCAGTTGACAAACGCTTGAGGATTCACCAAGACTTTGCAACATTTTGATTAATGTGCTAGATATATCTATCATAACCTAAAACTACTACTATACTACTACTACTACTACAAGTCCATCAAACATTACTGTTCATTGTGTGCACACAGCTTATGCAAACTAACTCAATTTCTCCCAACTACTACCCTAAATCTCTTGACCAACATCACAGCCTTCTTTGACACTTAGTGTACAGAGGTTAAAATAAACAAAACATGTTTTATTAACTATAATTTGTAAAAATACATGCTCTGTAACTATATCCCAAGGACGGAAAAAGGACGGATCAGTAACATTTACTCACAATATTCCACATCTGAGAATCAATACAGCCTATCCAAAATAGAGGATGGCAGAGTATCACTTATTGTAACTCATCAGTATAAAATGTTTATAGAGCATGAACACGGTTTTATAATCACAACATATGGAATGTATGACAGTTTTTCTTGTGTTTGACATGGCATTCTCACAATATAAACAGTTTATGCAATATGTAGTGTGAAAACTGTATTCTTTTACCTTCCCATGTCATTTGTCAGAATTATCTATCAAAACCTGTGCTTTAAGGTTACTTATTGTTAATAGAATAGATTAGACAATTTAGGCCAAAGACAAGGCACTGGGACCTACAAGGTCATTCCGTGCTGAAAGGGAAATTGACAGTAAGGAGGTTTGAAAGGAGTAACAGGAGAAAAACCTCGCAGTTGCACTATGAAACAACTGTTAGGAGCAGGTGGAGAGTCAAATGGAAGAAAATTATTAAGTACTGGAAGAACAAGAAGCAAAAATGTGTTAAACAACATAGAGTTCCGAACTGTATTTACATGAGATTTCAAGATGTAAACCAATAAAAAGGGTACCCTGTTTTGACGTACACTTCCTGTTCTTCAGATATTTGTGAAAGGTAATTGGGAGGAAAACTTAGGCAGGCAACATTTTTGGGGAGTACTAATCATAAACTATACAATATTTCATACTTGTATGCTATGACTACATAAAAAAATTTTTATGTAGTCTGAAAATGGGAGCAGTAAAATATTAAAATTAGGCATCAAAGAGCAACGAGAACATTAAAAATGTCTGAAGAGAAACACCAAAACAGTTGTGGTCAAAGGAAAAATGCATGAAATGGAATACTCCTTAAATTAAGACAAACAGCAGATCTTGGTCCTTTGAGCTTGTAACCTACATTAATATATTCTCAAAATTTTGTATAACTCCCTATTAGGATAAGGAAGATATAAATGATTCATTAAAAATTAATATTTCCCAAATAAATACTGAACTATTCAGTCTCCAATACTGTATAACTGACAAAATACTACATTACTGACAAAATACTGCAATCACAAATAAACATCATGTGTTGTTCAAATACGATACAAGTAACAGTGTCCTAAAATGCAACATTAGTCCAAAAATAATTACTGGATCTAGATACAGTACTGATGAACATACACTACAGGTATATACACTATATTACAAAACTCATTTGAGGTGTGAAATATCTACTTTCCACATGCATACACGAAATTACAAACAATAAGCTATACTTTACAGCTAATGGAAGTTTGTTCTTAACTAAAAATAATAACCAATAGCTACCTCGACAATTTAAAGATTGAAGTCATAGCAGAACCTACCATATTCATAACGCTATAAAAAGTGAGTACAGTATATTCATATTCTTTGGATAAATGTATTCAAAATTTTGACTTATAATTCTCACATAATAACAACTCTTTTAAAAATCATTTACTTATAAAAATAGTATCAGATTTCTGAATCACAGGTACATTCATTTCGTCTGCTCAAGGATTTAATCTCAATTTACTTATCTTACAATCTCAATTCACTTATCTTACAATCTAGGAATAACCAAAAACGTTTGGTTGTATCTCCATGAATATGTCATAACTGTAGCAACGCTGGCTGCCCTTTAGAATTCCATCTCACAATCTATATAAATTTTTTATATACTGTGCATCCATGAATACAGCATAAACTGAATTTCAAAACTTACTCATTGCTGAAACTGAAAAATCTGTTCCTGAGCCAAAATACATTAGTTGAATTACGTACATTAAATATTACCACTGTTAGTAAGTACTTGTGCCACAACAGTTTACAACAAACCATGTTACATTATCCTCTGAAAATATACAATGTGCCGAGACCTAGTAAAATGGCCACAGAGCTTACCAATATGCCAGAGGCTCCATTGCAACCATCAGAAGTACAATAACATTCTTCCCAATAGACACCATTGGGATCTACTCCCCAGTTGCAGACATTTGTTACACCAGTCTCTGTAACTGAAGCACAACGGCGGATGACTGTGCGCCATCGCTGATCCCCTGCAAAGAAGGCAGCAAAAGATTAACTAGTGTAAAAAGAACTTAGTTGTGACATAAAATTCTTGACAGAATTTTACCAAATCTAATAAGAAGTTACATTAATATTAGATGCTCATTTCACTTCTGATAATGACCATCAATGAACATTCAACTTTCAAGAAACTTACTTATGATCACATTTTGGTAGGACTCCTTTTTTTTTTTTTTAAAGGTCTACCTAAGAGGTTTACCTAAGCAATCAAAAGTTGGAACTGAAAAATGTTTACAAACCTGAACAGTTACGAAAAGTGAAGGAAGCAAATGAAAACTACTGCATCACAGCTTAGGCTAAAGGATGCTACAGGGAACGCTTAACATACTAAAAGTGTTGTGGAAGTACACTATGGGAGGTATCCCCCTACTCAGGAATATATTCAATGATCGTTACTATCTTTCACAATCTTCACGAAATGCTAACTGAATAGTTCTTGATTTATAGTAAAATAAAATATTCCTCTGCAGTGCCACAAGCCAGGACTACTAACCACTGAAGTAGCAGATTGGATAAAGGCTTGTTGTTGGTGTCAATTGTTTAACATTTATAGTATTAGGAAAGTGATGATGATAATAACTACCCATCTAACTGTCTTAATAGCATAAGCATTTTAACAAAGTATATAAGCCAACAAGATATACCCCTCACATAAATTATAAAATATTGGCTCTAACTTCAATAAACCTGCAATGACCTAACTATATGACATATACATCTTGCTAAAATGTATATGTACTATGTCTATAAAGATTCCAGACAAAATGTGAATTTTCGTAATAAAATTTATTATTTGGATACTTATCTACTGGTAAAGATAGCTATATCTTCACACTAGCCAGTGAGTTAGCATTCAAATAAAAGAGGATCGCTTGACTGACCTGGAGGACTATCTAGTTCACCTGTTCTCCACCAGGTGTGTTTTGGAAGTTCTAGCTCTTGTAGAATTCTTCATGACAGCCCACTAATTTATGAAGAGGCTGGGCAGGACCTACTTTAACAGCAGGTAAAAACCAAATATGTAATATATTCTATTAGAAAAATTTATATTATTTGGAATGAATCTTGCCCCACTGTTGAAAGAATAGTGATTCCCACTCTGAGAATAGGAAGGTGGGTAATGTAGTTAGACAATATCCACTCAGTCAAGCCAGCTAAAGGCTTCTTGAATGAAACCCAAAACATTCTTACCTGATCTGGAATCCTTACTGGACATTACCAGAAGGTGGATTCCATTCAGGGAGCAAGACTCTCATATGTGCTTAAGGCAGAGCAGTCTTGCAGAAAAAACTGTTTCAGTTTTAGCTAGCATGAAACAGAAGCAGTGTGAAGGGACCCATATGCCTGGGTCTGAAAGCCCCTGAAATGATAGCCAAATAAATATAAATACTGTACCTTAATGATACAGGTACATTCCTATACAACATACGTATCTCCTTGCTCCCCATAAAATCAAAACCTTGGATTTAAGAACAGGAGCCTTAAAGATTGCTGTTTCTTTCGGTTCAGGAAAAAAAACACAACTATCAAGATTCTACAAACGATAAGCCTAGCTACCCAAGATTCAATATAGTGCAGAATAGCCTAACCTATTTACTGTACTTTACTGTACAAAGATAACAATTATGCAACTATGACTAAGCTACATGTACAAAGGCCTCAGGATACATCAAAGATGAATGTCTTGCAGTGACTATGACTATGCTGGCATTGAAATTATTGTTGATCAAATGTCAAAACCTTCTAGTGTTGGCTCAAATACTAAGTCAACTGTATCAAGAAGGAAAAGAATAGAACTGGGTGCAAAACTAACTACCATAAAGGCAGAAAAAAATGATCACGAAGCTTTCAAGAAAGCATGTGTACTGTTAGAAGAATTAGAGTTAAATAAAGAAATTGATGCACCCAATGTCAAGTTATATGCAGTTTATAGATGCACTGGAGACAAAGAATTTGATATGCAACCTAGATCCCCATTAAATCTTATGGTAAATCAGCATAACCATCGTACATTCTGGCCTAATGCAACAATATCTTGAAGATAGTAGATTAACGGCCCTTTCACTATCTGGTCAGATTCATGAATCCTTTGTCTTTCACTGAGGGTTTGGATAACACTAATTTCAATCCAAATACTAAGGTGTTTAAGTGAACAGAGTACAGAAAATATGGGAGATGTGCACGAAATTGATAGTGAAAGGCTAGCACAAAACGCAAACCTAACCTCAGACTTTAGATAACCTGATAAGCCTAGCTTAGATCATAGAAACAAATTTAAAACAGCTCACGAGCACGTAAATAGGCCTAGGCCATAAGCAGATCCTAGTAGGCCTAACGCTTTCAGTATTTAGGTAAAACCTAATACTGAGGCAAAAATTCATGAACAGTTCAACATTCACAATATTATTAATTCACCGTCAAGTCCGCCACCTCAATGGGAAATTTTAAAGGAGTTTGCAGATATTCAAAAGTAAAAACCTAGAGAATTTGGCTGAAATGCTGGTTGTCAAGCGATGCAAGGACAGTTTTCCTGCTCATGAACCAAAGGTGTTTCCTGGTGACTTGCTGAAATACCCACTGAGGAAAGCATTTTTACTACAATACTTAAAAAACATATGAACGATGCTGCTGAATGATGGACCAGGTCCTCTATAATCTACTGGAAAGTTGTGACCAGCAATGGAAAATACTATATAGGCAGTTCTTAATGATCCTAAAGAAAACAAAGCCACGCTGCAGAAATTTCCAGTTCAAACAGCAAAAACATGGCATGCTAAAGAAACTGAATGGATCTCAGATGTCTCCTGCCTCAGGAGACTTTCCCTATCTTGAGGAATATTCAGTTTATAGGAGATGAAGCACCGACGGCATGTAATCCAATATTTTCATATAATGCATAAGAAAATAAAACCAATACAGATACCACAAGATAGGAAACTTTTAAGCAAAACTGTTATGTCACAAAATCCAATGAAGTTAATGTTCTAACTACAAGTTCAGGGGAAGTTAAATCTAATGACAACCTATCTGAAGTTACAAGGAATACAGTGTTTAAGTGTATATACTGTATCCAAGAGCATGACACCTAAGAGTGCCAAGAATTTTGTAAACTCAAGTCTTACCCAAACAAATGAAGACTTAGTAGAATGTGTAAAGGTTGTTTCAAGGTTGGTCATTTATTAAAATTTTGTAAAAGATCCAACAGTTCTTCATGATGAAAGTTTAATTCAAAGGTCAAGTAAGGATGACATTCAAAATAAACCAATTTAAACTCATAGAACCCATTTAATTACATAATTGTCAACAGAAGATTGCGCCAGTATAGTTAGTTCATGAAAATGTTAACAATAATGTTCTGATGTATGCTGTTTTAGATGATCAGTCTGATGCATGCTTGATAAAGACCAGTTTTAAACAATATGAATGTAACTGGCCCAAATTCTGTTATAAAGGTAGCTACTATGCTTGAAGAAGTTATTAAAACAGTTGAGGTAAATTGTTTGTTAGCTTAATGTATAAGTGAAACTAGTACAACAGAACTACATGTGTATTCTAGGCAAACAATTCCCGCTAGGATAGACCAGATACCTAAAAGCTCTGTTCTAAAACGGCCTCATCTGAAGAAAATTGAAAACAAGTTAATAAAGTACTCTTGACATAAAAATTAGTCTTGCAATCGGCATTAATTTCATTAAGGCAATTACACCATTAGAGATTATCCCTGGTTCTGAAAATGAGCCACATGGACAAAGAACAGGTTTAGGTTGAGGAATTATTGATAATGTAAGTCTCATCAAAGATAACAATGCGAACAGCCATAGTTAACAGAACCATAGTACTGGTGACTGAAATAAGTTCTGAGAAAACCAGTGATGCACTGCTAACCAAAGTCAAGGACATATATGAACCTTACCATGCCCAGGATATGTTCAGATTTTGTAAGTTGTGCTAAAGGTGATGATGTTGCTAAGACAGTTGTGGACAAAAGGTTTCTAGCTATTGTAAAAAAGTTAATTCACATGAAGAATGGAAAACAATTGGAAATTCATTTGCCCCTTATGAGTAAGGATACCATGTTTCCAAACAATAAAGCAGTAGTAAGTACATCACCCAACTCAAAAGCTAAGTAGGTCACCAACTCAAAAGCTAAGGTAAAGAAAAACTCCAATAAACATTATAGACAAAAGTTATGCTGAGAAGGTACCATATCTGAACTACATCTGGCAGATGGCAAAGTATGGTTTATTCCACAACATGACATTTAAAATCCCAAAAAACCAGAAAAAATTGGGTAATCTTTGATTTTTCATTTAATTGTGAAAAAGTTTTGAATAGGCATTTACTTCAGGGACCAGATTTAACAAATAATTTGTTGGTATTGTGTACATTAAGGAACCAGGATATCGCAATTACACGATACAGAACAAATGTACCATCATGTACTTGTTAATCACAACATAAGAAGTTTACAATTTCTGTGGTTTAAAAATCACGACTTAGATGGCCAAATTTTGGATGATGAAAGCTTAATTATTTTCTTACAATGAAGTCAAAGGTGGTACCGCTACCTCCTGCTAATTTTGTAAACGAAGGTTCGTTTTCCACAAAGAAATGCAGCCATGTCCAGTATCTCCTAAACCAGTTTGGAAAAGGTGACAGAGTATTTGCACTCGCTCCTAATCAGACAAAAATAAGTACAACTTAAAAGAAATTTACATATTGAGGATTTACTGGTATGTGGAAATATGCATCCAGCTTGTCCAACCAATCATCCAGTCATTTCATTTTGGAAAAACACTATGGAGTTATCCGTGCTGGAAAACTACTTGGAGAATGGGGACACAAATAAAGTTGTTCAGTCTCAATACGTCCAACACTGAGTGCCAATCTCCTGATGACACAAGGAAAAAGTTGGTTGTAAATCCTGGGAAATTTACAAACATTTTGTCTAATGCATTCTTCCCTAACCAAGATACAACCTCTTTCTGAAGAACAAGATATGTCTCCACCTGGTGATGATATGAAGGAAAGGTTATAGGAGACAATGCCAGTGGAGGGGAAACCAGAAAAGGAATTACAAAACCATCTTTCAGAACCTCCACCACCCAAGTTTCTGATCCTACCTAATTTCCTCCCAACATGCCACAAGGCCTACAGTCAGTCTCCTACCGGAACCTGAGGGCTGGACAGATCCTCGAAAGGTTTTAGCTGTTGAAAAGGTGTCCTGTGAGAATGAGGGACGACTTTATATGTGAGGGACCAAAGGTAGAGAAGAATCAGGCCTTTTCACTCCTGACTTGAGAGATTGTATTAGAAATTCTCTATTATCCTGTACCAATACATCATTCCTTACTGCCTTAAAAGTTGGGTTGAGGAGGCAGACTCTTCCAACTGCCACAGAGCACTCCTGAATTCAGGTTACAAAGACAAGGCCACTGACACCTTATCTGTCAAAGGGGAACACAAAGCAGATTGCACACTAAGGAGGGACACAGAACAGTTTCCTATAATCTATCAAACTTTTACCCGACTCTAAAATAGGGTTCACACCCTGCTCTAACTCCTCAAAACACTTTTCCTGAACTGAAAGGGAATCCTACTAAAGGAGTAGCAATGAAAAGAGATGGAGACTGAGTAGAGACAAACAAAGGCAAAGGCAGTTGAGAAGAAAGGCAAAGGCAGTAGAGAAGAAGGAGAAAAGGCAGATTATGTCTTGACTTAACTATTTGCTTCCTCAGTCTATCCGATTGCCATCTCTTCTATGTCCTTGGAAACTTAAGCATAAAGTCCTTCAGCCAATCCATACATTCCTCACATCTATTTTCAAGACCACACACTACCCCTGCAACCAGCACAAACAGTGGGTCTATCTGTTTCAAAATTAACTAACACAGCAATCATCTACAGAGCCTTTACTTCCCATGGAAGACATCCTTAAGAACAAAGGGACAATTACAATACTGTGAAAATAGCTATCAGCCAAACCAACGAAATACATACAGCCACCCATAGCTGCAGCATAAAGAATTCTAACTTGAGCTAAAACATCAAGACACACCTGCTTGACAACAGATGAACTAGCCAGTCATCTGGGTCAGCCAAGCAATCTTCCTTTATTTGAGTGCCGATTTCATGCCAGTGCAAAGATATTGCTATCTAATAACAGTAGGTAAGATTCTTCCATAATAATTTTAACTTCATTCATAATAACCTAGTGAGAGCAGTCCTGCTCTAAGTAACTGCACTGTTTCATCATTTTGCCTGTTTCTTTGTAACAAAGTCAGGGGCAGAAGATAACCCTACTACCAATAAACATCATGCATTGTTGTTCAATCACAAACTTACACACAAGAAAGATAAGCAATGAAACTACTGCAAGGAAAATTAACACTGTACTTAGCACAAGAATTAAAGGTCACCTGCATCATATCTCATGACCTTGGCATTTTGATAATACAATGAACTAATAACAATTAATTTTTAAAAATACTCTAAAATTCTGAGCAATGAAACCCTAGAACATGTAAACTAGATTACAGTATCTGCAAGAAATGGCTTAACATAAGCTACTGTACATTATTTAATTTTACTTCTTTGGTACCTACTGTAGATAAATGGCTTAACATAAGCTACTGTACATTATTTAATTTTACTTCTTTGGTACCTACTGTAGATAAATGGCTTAACATAAGCTACAGTACATTATTTAATTTTACTTCTTTGGTACCTACTGTAGATACTTCGAAGTAGGAAAATGCATATCACTATGTTACTCATCTCATTCAAGATTCTAACTAAAAAGTAAGTAATTGTTATTTTTAAAAAACTTTAAATAGGCGTAACCAAACGAGCAATAATTTGTATCAAATAATTCAAAATTGGCTCAACCAAACAAGGAGTAATTGGTATCTCAAGAAATTCAAGACAGGATCTACTCACGATAAAACTTGTTACAATACTTACAGATGAACATACGGGGAGACTGCTTTGTCACTTTGACACAGAAAGTGCCCGGCGTGACAGATTCATCCTGAAAGCAATCTACGGGGATATGTGTCCTTTCGTCAAATCTCTTGTAAGCACCACACAAATCTTCATCTTCAGGATCCTCATCGCTAGAACACTGATAACACTTGATAGCATAATCTGAAAATAGTTTGATTCCAATGAACACTTGCAACTGAGGGGAAAGGACATTAAATTCTAATACAAAGTACTGTTTCCATTAATTTTCCTTAGTGTGCAATGCAAATACAATGTGCAACACCAGTAAGTGCAATGTTTTGTAATGTAAAATTACCATCCCTTTTGTAATAATGATTAAAAGAAGTTCAGATACCTCCATGCACAAATTTTGGTCATAAAATGCCAATCGGCTTCATAGGGAAAATCAATTTCATCTACATCACTTAGCCTATGGAGGCTAATTACCTTGACAGATATAATATAAATACATTTTGATGTGAAATCAAAATGTATTTATATAGATAGAATGTGCCAACAGCATTACAAAGTAATATATAAACAGTAACAGAAACCCTCTCGTAAATCACTTAAAACATCTCCTTAGTCCTGCCGATCAGAACGACAGGACAAAATTACCATAAAACTTGACATTACCTGAGGCACGATTAGTAAACACAGGGTAAGAGCAGATACTATTGTTAAATTGCAAGGATTTCACTCCTGCCCAAAAAAAAAAATGTATGTTTCCTTCAATTCTGATTTCATGTTCTTGGGGAGGGGGAAAATTGATGGTAAATCTAGGCAACAGCTCTACACACAGTAGTACCTCGGAAATTGATTTTTCCTATACTTTTAGTGTTGCTGATGAAGGAGGTGGTGGTGATTATTGTCGGTCAATTATTATTAACCTCATATTGACTCAACATGGTTGGGGACCCTTTGGGAACACAGGGTTTTGGGTAGGGGAAAACGTTTTATTGGGAGAAAGACCGGACTGCCATGTTGTTACAGAACAGTTCTACATGTGCAAAAGTCATGTGACCCATACGTTTAAGAAGGGATTGGCTAAGGAAACTTATTATAAAAGGAACTATACTAACCTAACATACCCTAACCAAAAGCTCCCCTATAAGACTGCGCATGCACGATAGCATTCCAGGATGCCTGGCATACAAAAACTATCAGTTCTGAGATTAATTACAGGTTAATTATAGTCGACCGCCAAAAAATAACAGTAAATTCTTGATAAGCAACCAAAATACAAAGTAACATGGCCTGCTCGGTTAGGTTCTGGTGATAAAAATTCATTTCCGGTTATAATGTGGTTCGGATTCCACAATAAGCTATAGGTCCTGTTGCTAGGTAACCAGTCGGTTCTTAGCCACGTAAAATAAATCTAATCGTTCGGGCCAGCCCTAGGAGAGCTGTTAATCAGCTCAGTGGTCTGGTTAAACTATGGTAAACTTAACTTAGGTTAGGTTAGGGTACGTCAGGTTAGTATAGTTCCTTTTAGAATAGTTTTCCTTAGCCAATCCTTTCTTGAACATATGATATGACTCCCTGATGACTTGCGCATGCGCGGAACCATTCCATAACACAATGGCAGTCATTGCGGAGTTAGGCGGCTTAGGCCTACCCTGTAGGCTAGTTCTACCAGGATAGGTTTCGATTTGTTTGATTTGGTCTTAATGGCCTTTGATGACTGATGACTAACCTGTCCGAACGGATCCTTAGTCCCGCCAATCGGAACGACGGGACAAAATTACCATAATATTTTACGTTACTTGAGTCACGATTAGGCCTAGGCCTATAACCTAAACAGAGGGTCAGCGCAGTAACTAAGTTGGCCTAAATTGCAAGGATTTCATTCCCGGCAACAAAAAACAAAACAAAATGTATGTTTCCTTCGATTTTGACTCCATTTGCCTGGGGAGGGGGAATCGACGTCCCGATGTTATTCCCCTGACCCCGAGGTAGGCCTAAGCAACAAAGATGGCGAACCAGTAGGCCTCATCTGGGATGCCTTACATATATTTCCTTCGATTTTGACTCCATTTTCCTGGGGAGGGAGGAATCGACGTCCCGATGTTATTCCCTGACCCCGAGGTAGGCCTAAGCAACAAAGATGGCGAACCAGTAATCTGGGATGCCTCAAATTATAGACGTAGCCTAGGCCTAACGAGCACTTGGCCCAGCCTACCACTTTGGCTATTATACAAGTGACAACCTATGCGGAAATGTCTAACGTAACCAAAACGTGGGTCTACCCTAACGATAAACAAATAAATCTGGTCCAACCAAAACATCTCTTGCCTAGGCCTAAGCTACGAGGATGGGATACCACTTCTAGTAGGCCTAGACGTACTCTACTCAGCTACGATTTCTACCCGAATCGCCTGAAAATCAGTAACCTTACGTGTAAACTTACTTGTCGGCAATATGCATAAAAGTACAGAGAGCAGGAATAATATTTTGAGCTCGTCCATCATCTCCGAGTGATTTCCTAAGCGTCCCTTCAAGTACGTTGTTTTGCTTTCAACCTGTACACAAGGTGTGTCTTGCGTCCGATTCTTTGGCAGTTTGTGTACTTGTGTTAAAATGAGGAAATATTCTATCTGTTCTTGGTTTATTCTACAGATGCAGATCTTTTATGCTTATTATTTTCATATGTGGCTGTCTTTGGCTTTTTAATTCCTAATATACTCTAATTTCTAAATAGTAGACGAACCTAAGCCACAGTCAAACGTAAACAAACGCTTCCTGCTGAGTAACATTGGAAATATTGGTTTATTGCGTTAATACATATGTTTTCAACTGTACTTCTTGAAGAGGAAAAGGAGTATGTTATGCGAACAAGTGGACAGTATTTTACCCATTTTCATATGAGCGTTTTGAGAACTTTGTTCGTTCTATTTCTCCCCGTTATTCAAACCTTTAAAAGAACCTTTTCGATGACGTCACTTCCTAATGTCTTTTGTGACCTAACAACTGCATTTCGGAATCTGATTTTGTGTTGAAACACTGCGAATTCCAGTATGATATCATTCATATATGCATAGATGGCTGGTTATTATTCGATTTCTGTTTTACATGATAGGCATTTTGTTGTTCTCCGTGTCCATATTCAAGAATCCTGCTTAATGTAAGCAAGATAGTCGATGAAATAATACTTGCGTTGCAGCTGAAATGTTCCTAAGAAGGCAGTAAACTGTGTTCTAACATCAGCTGTTTGGAACTTCATGGGTAGTATATCATCATATGCTATAGATTTTGGCTCTAAAGCTAAACAAGCAATTTTTTCGGTAGAAATTAGAAGGGAAATGTGTGTAATTATTAAATTCCCATCATCCCTCATTAGTTCAACAGGCGGGACCTTTCATGTTTGTCAAATATGATGTCGGTATCATATCAGAATGATATCGATAGTTGCTGACCGACAATTAGAAGAGGAAGTCTCTTTAGTTTAATGATATATCTGTATAACTGAATACTTTATCTCTGTCAAGCTTAAACAACCTTGTTATCAGTGTTAGTTGTTCTTTCCATAGAGTTTTCTTTAAAAACGTAATGCCCTTCCTCGTTTGTTCAATCTGACTGTCTCAGACTGAATTGTAATAATAACGATAACAACAACAAAAATGTCTTAATTCCCTTAGATGTCCACTATATCATTCATAGACATTTTGTTATGATTCAGTCTTTACCATTCAGCTTAAGAGAAAATATCAATAAGCTAAACACTGGAGCTTTGTTCATATCTAAATATGAATTAACTATTTGATATTTAGAAGTATAATTGGAAATGGGGTCGTTGGCATAACCAAGAATGTATGGTAGAAAGCAAAAAATACAAAGTGAAAGAAAATTATTAAATGTGATTATTAAGATTATAGTCTTATTTTCAAGAATGTACTTAGAAAAAATATCAACCAAGATTATGAAAATGGGTAAAAAATAAGTTTCCATATATGCACAACAGTCCTTACATCTGTGTAGGAGAGTGTTTTTAAATTATATGTGTCTGTTTCTCCAACTGATAGCTCTGGCTCCATAGAAATTCGTCCAATCAGCGCCCTGACTTCTTTTATTCAGTCTAAATCCCATTCAGTTGTAACGCCATGTCACTATTAACCAATCAATAAATTACTCTGTCAATCCTCCTGAAGGTGGCTTCGCCGATTCTTTTCGATAGATGACATTACCTTTACCTTTCTGTGACACTTAATAGGAGAATGCCATCCTCTACCTATTGGGCCTAGTGATAGGCCTACCTGTTAGTCCACCTCACCCTAAATTCACTCTGTGTACAACAAAAACAAAAATAATTCCGTTACTTTACTTTTCCTCTGATGTCTAGAATTCTTTTTTCGCTTCTAATTTCATTTGTTCGCACAGCCTAACCTCTTTTTACGGTGCAAACCTATTGCTTTATTAGAAGTTACAGGGCAATTGTTTTCCATTATTTTTCCTCTTCCCATCAAATTTCGGGTAGATCGTGGATATATACACTGTATATATATAAATACATACACACACATACAGACACCATGAGTGTGTACAGTAGGTGTGTATTGTGTGTAAAGAGATGGACAAAACTAAGTACACAGCACTCCTGCCTCCTCAATAGTGTTTCAGGATTTGAGAACTGAGCCTATCACGCTTAACCGCAATTTCAGCTCAGAAGTAAATAATGTCAAGTTTTAAAGCATTCCTATCAGATTTCCAATAGGAAGTCTAGTGTGATCTTTCGATGTCGTGTGAACATGTGTGAACATCTGCTTAAACGTGTAACCAACACTGCAAAATCAAGTGGAACTTATCAATAATTTTATAGAATTCAAAGAAATGTTCCCATCACCCTTGAGAACTGCTTGACTACGAGCCACCGCTCACTTCCCAGATGTTGCATTATATAACAGATAGTTTGCGGAAATGGAGAAATCATAACTCAACCAACTAAATCTGTCTCTCGTGGCAATTTGCCATCCTCTGTGTTCCCAAAACCTTTTATCTCTTTCTATTCTTGAGGCTATTGCTTCATCTCTTGATGAGCAAGGTCCTTTAACGGTGTTGGTACACATTTTTATGGCCTCTTTTTAGTTTTCTGAAAAGAAACCTGTTGTGCCGGCTTTGTCTGTCCGTCCGCACTTAGATCTTAAAAACTACCGAGGTTAAAGGGCTGCAAATTGGTATGTTGATCATCCACCCTCCAATCATCAAACATACCAAATTGCAGCCCTTTAGCCTCAGTAGTTTTAATTTTATTCAAGGTTAAAGTTAGCCATAATCGTGCTTCTGGCAACGATATTGGATAGGCCACCACCGGGCCGTGGTTAAAGTTTCACGGGCCGCGGGTCATACAGCATTATACCGAGGACCACCGAAAGATAGATGTCTTCGGTGGCCTTGATTATAAGCTGTAGCGGCTGTACAGAAAACTCGATTGCGCCGAAGAAACTTCGGCGCATTTCTTACTTGTTCTTATTCCTCAACGCCGCTAATGAATTTATCGCTTTGCCTCCACCTTCTCTCCCGCAATTATCGTCTGTTTCCCACGATCGAGATTACGATCGTCCATGAAACCTAGACTTAGGCTCTGGCTCCCAGACATGTTCGCAGCATGCCTGTCGTTATCAGGGGATGAATAAACTGATTAGTACGATAGCGACAGATAAGATTCATTTACGCATTCCCTACTTAATCCACTCTTGCGGAACACGACAGTTTTCAGTGCAATTCTTCCTGGAACCAATTGAAGTGTGAGAGTGCTTTCCAGGAGTGCTTTGTTTATCGCTTTACAGAGAATTCGATTCCGTCATTGCAGATCATAAAATGGGGATTTGTTGAAAGGAGGCATTTCTCTCTCAAGACCAGCAGGCTAAGAGGACGGACAGATAGCTCTGAACTTACTGAGAGAATATTCTACGTTTTTAAACAAATTTTTTATCATCCGTATTAATCCTTTCCGGAAGCCATTGGACCACCGAAGAGATGTAAGTAAAAACAGTAGTTACCGAGGTATCTTACGACTTATTATGTCTTATATTCACCGAAAATCACTTATTTTTAATGCGTGTAAGTATGTTGGGGAAACGTCATCCCTAATCTTGAAACATGGAAGGATATGGGTAACAAGGAAAACAGAAATAGTGGGAGCATTTTAAAGCGTGTCAGTAATGAGTAAGATCAGTGCTTATAGGCGAAGGAGGAGCGATTCAACACTAAGTGCGGCCAGTGCATCACTTATTGATAATTCTCCTGGCAGAGAACCGGATTTTTCTCTTGTGAGAGCAAAACCAAGACATCAGACATCACCAAAGCACAGGAAAATACTCACTCTCAACTAAAGGAGATACCGAAATTTCTCTCACACTTGAAAGGGAAACGGATCGTAGCAAGAGCGCTCCATTCCACTAACAGAATCGCTAAGGAGCAGAAATGAAACCAAGGGTTCGGAGAAATGTTGTAACAGAATAAAGAGCATAATATGCCTCTGTATCTTACGTCATAAATCTCCCCCATGAACAAAATAAGTAAAAAGGTCCGTAGACGGACTAGGCATAGTCTGGCGATGTCAAGGGCCAAAGGAATAGGTGTGGGTCTCTAGACCTAGGGTAAGACAATATCCGTGAGCGGTCCTGGCGGGAAGATATTTCGTAGCATTTGAACGATCAGAGGTAAAGATAATATCAAGAATATTTGATGCCTGATCATGGCGATCAGATGCATACGTGGCTGAGCGTTGTGTTGTGTGATGTATTCCATCTCATCAGTAAAGGTGAGGGCTCATTACCATCCACTCCGGTGTGGGTGGAATGCAGTCTCTCTGCGTTGTTCTTTTTTTTTTTAAGTATCCCAGGAGAGAAAATAGCGATGTTTTTCATTTCGGATGTTATGAAACTGATATCATTGCAGATTAATGCAATTCAGTACCTGGAAAATGTAAGCGGAGAAAGTGTTTCATATAAGAGCCTGTCTAGAGATTAAAAAATAAAGAGAATAAGTAAAAAGTTTTAAAAAGGCTCACAGCTAAAAGCATCGGAAAGGAGATATAAACGAACAGAAAATGGCAGTATCGTTGTACGTCGTAGGGCATTTAGAAGAATTATTTGTTTAAGACCACACCTAATAAATATATTTTCTTGCATAATATGTCGTCGTTTAATCTGCAATTCCAGTTTTAAGCGAGTTAAGTGAGAATTAGCAATACTGTTAAGATATTCAAGAATTTGCTCTAGATGAGGGAGAGTGACTGCGTTGCGAGCCAACGGGCGCGCTTTCGCATGAACCAATTTATTTAAAACGTTTTCTAGTTTACAAGTTATATAACCATGTAATAATGTATATATATATATATATATATATATATATATATATATATATAATGTGTATGTCAACAATGTACATACACGTATAACTTATTAAAAATGAAGCAGTTTAAAATGTAGAAACAATATATGGACCGTTAGGAAATTGAAAAAGGAAGTGGAAGATCTTTCGCCTCTACTCTCAGGCATTCTTAAGCAAATTATATACAACAGAAACATGATTACAGAGAAGACACGATTAAAAAAAATATGAAAGTCGTACAAAACCGCTTTAATTCATGCAAAGATCATTCATTACATTGGAGGTTGGTCTTCAGACGAGGAAGGATGTGTTAATAAAGGATAGGCTAAAGGGACGTTATCGGGAATTACTTATAATCCTTAGTTTCCCCTTCGAACGTCTTATACAGGATGGATTCATCTGTGTCTTGTAGTATTGCAGATTCTGCTGTTTTTTGGGGATTAATAAGTTCGGTGTGAATACTCACTTGGAGGCACAAAAAAGAGCACGATTCTTTTGGCCAGTTCCGCCTGAATATTTATGTTAATTCTTACATTTAATTCTACACTACACATTACCACAGGTGACAAATAAGAGACGGGGTGTAGTCTCCTATGGTCTGTACGTTTGTCGGTATTGTCCCTTGAGAGTATATTGTGATTTTTAGCCAAACCTTTTTTGAAGGCCACTCCTACCTCGACACCCGCTTGTGGGTGGATCTGTAGTCTCAAACGGCTGTGTATGTTCGTCAGGACTGTTTCTGTAGTATATAGGCCTATATTTGTGACTTCTAGTACTATGTATCAGCCCTTCGTCTTTGAAATAAAGTCGAAACCGGTCAGGACCTATGTTTCACCCGTGGTAATGTGTGATAAATAAATCACGTACAAAAGTGATTATATAATCATTAATTCTATACACGCCTGACCCAATAAAATAAATCACAGTAAAAAATATGGAATTTCATAAACAACAATTTCGTATGAGCATTTCTTTTTACAGTTCTTTCATGAGAAAAGATGGTATTTATTTTGAATATTTTCAGACTTCGTTTGGTGGACCCAAATTCGCCATAGAAACAGAAAAAACAAAATTTAGCCTATTAAGACGTCATAACATTCGGTATAAACAAAATCTGCAACAAAGATTATTATTATTATTATTATTTTATTAGGACATCATTGGTTATTATTAAATTCTTATTATCATTATTATTATTATTATTATTATTATTATTATTATTATTATTATTATTATTATTATTCGGAGGATGAACCCTATTCATATGGAACAAGCCCCCAAAGGGCCACTGACTTAAAATTCAAGCTTCCAAAGAAATATTCTGGTGT
Source organism: Macrobrachium rosenbergii (assembly GCF_040412425.1). NCBI lineage: Eukaryota > Metazoa > Arthropoda > Malacostraca > Decapoda > Palaemonidae > Macrobrachium > Macrobrachium rosenbergii. Next base: position 2,631,847 of record NC_089752.1, read on the forward strand.
TCATTAGGAAGAAATAAGGGAAATGAGAAAATGCAGAAGAAAAAATATATTAATAAATAGATAAAAATGTATTAAAAGCTACTTGAAAGGAGAATATTAATTATTGGGTAAGTAATTCCATTACCTTCGCTTGAACTTCTGAAGTTCAATTGCACAAACACTACTCCTCAATTATTTATGATCTGAATTCCTGCATAAATAACAGAGACTATAGGACATTAGGAAACCAGCTTCGCTATCACTTTATTCTTCTCACCTGAAACTCGCCCTTTTTCCTAGTTTGTAACCAAATTATGTCTTTCGACAGGAACAGGAACGGCATGGACCACGACGGGTTGGGAGTGAGAGTGACGACCGACTCGGGTAATGTGACGTTTGTTAATTTGAATTGTTAGAAGGGTTAGACGCACCCACATATTGCAAAGACGTTGCTTGGTGTGCCAATTACAGATTATTATTATTATTATTATTATTATTATTATTATTATTATTATTATTATTATTATTATTCAGAAGATGACACCTATTCATATGGAACAGGCTCACCCAAGGGGCCACTGACTTGAAATTCAAGCTTCCAGAGAATATTAAGGTGTTCATTAGGAAGAAGTAAGAGGAGATAAAAGGGAAATAAAGAAAGAAGAGATCCCACTTATTCAATAAAAAATATAAATTAATAAATTAACTAACAGGTAATAATGTATTGAAATGCAAGGCGGGTAGTGTTAGGGTAGCAATGCATTACACCTTCGCTTGAACTTTTGTATTTAAAGAAACAGTTATTGAAGAACGAGAAAAGCAAAAGCGAGAATGATATATATATATATATATATATATATATATATATATATATATATATATATATATATATATATATATATATAACATGACTAATATATGTAGAGGAAGGGATGGGACAGCACAGCAGCCTGTGCGTTGTATCTTGGAAATTATGAATGTTTGTATCTAATAAGGACAGTGATGGTGGAGGAACTGCAAATAGTCAGAGAGTGTAGGAAATGAAAGTGTATATGATCCTGTGGCAAAGTCTGAGGACATAAGAATGTTGTGGGCAGAATGTCCTTGTTTAGATCTGAAATAGCCTGGGATAAAGAATGCACCTGAAGAGTAAAAGGTTTTCTAGCAATTTCAAGGGGAAACGATTATATAAGAAACAGAATATTGTCACAAACAAAATCTCTTTGACAGCGTTGCTGATGAATCTTTCCTTTCCAGTCGACCTTGGTGACCAGCCCACAATGGAATCGCTGGAAGCAGAGAAGAAGAAGCTGAAGGTACGCCTAGACGAAGCACGCGAAGCCCTCATCTGCCGGGTATGCCTCGACAAGCCAGTAGCAGCCGTCTTCATGCCCTGTGCCCATCTGAATTCCTGTCAGGCTTGCTCCATGTCCCTTACTTTGTGCCCAGTTTGTCGTTCGCCCATCCACTACGCTGCTCCTGTTATCATCGACTGATGGGATCAAGTGTGGCTGTTTCGTGTTCGTCAGTAACAGTTCTCTGTCAACAGTTGCTTCTTCAGGTTAATTTTGTTTTGCTTCAATGGGGCTTTCTGACTATTTTTCTTCTAATCTGTAATATGATCTGAATCACTTAAGGGAGGTCTAAGGTAAAGCTAAATTTGTCAGATTTTGTGGTCTTAGACCTATGTGTCTATCTGTGCTCGAAATGGTCATTCATCAAATTGCCTCCTAGTATAAACTAGAACTGTGTCAGCAATCGACGTAGCACGGCCATTTTGGTGACGGAATTGCAAATACTACAAGAGAAGAATGATAGACATTTTCTGTCAGCTATAACCTCAATTGTCTAGGTTAGCAACAATGATTATTTTTTTTTTTTGGAAAGCCAAATACGTCAATATCAATTGTCATCAGATCATCCAGTATAAAACTAACAATGACAATACCCACTGAACCTTTAACTTCTGTAAATATTTTTGGTATGTTATCCATTTACAAAGCAATGACTTTATTCGGTTAAAAGAACAGATGAAAGTATGCAAGAAGTATTTGTACATTGTTGATATATGAATCAAACTAATATATATATATTATATATATATGTATCAATATATATATAAATATATATATTTACATACTTGCTTTATGTAAATGTGAATGATTATGTGTCTTAATGTTTTGTATCTTCTGTTTTTCTGTCTTTTTCTTAGCTAAAAGCATCTCGGATTACCAGATAAAACAGCTTGGGATTAAACCAATCCATAAACTTAAACTGCATTTGACAACCAAGAACTTTAATTGAATGTTGTACGACAAAGAACCCCTTTCCGGCACAAGGTCATCTTAATGAAAACAGCAACAGAGAACTCAGAGATAAATCTTTTGTTGGAAAATTCTTATTAAAACTGTAAAGGAATAAAAAAAAAAAAAACCCACGATACGTAAGTGCCGAGCGCAAAACGCTCTGAGAACTCGAGACAGAAATAGCCGCAGTGAACGACTCTCTCTCTCTCAGCCCTCCCACTCTTGATAGGAAGTGTGTTATCTCTTTAAGGTATAACCGGACTATCATTCACACTCCAGCACTTACAGTAGATACAATTGCTCAAATATATATTTATAGCTCTTCTTTTATGCAATAAAAAAGAAACGTTAGAAAGAATAAAAGGTCTACTATGCAGTGTGACGTGGACTCAGAACCATGGTAGTTCCAAGCTGCCTTTGAAATATTGACAAAATATCCAATTATGCCTGACTCAGTTGGACTTAAACGAAAACCTCTACAAATTAATACGGTACACACGCACACACAGACACACACATACACACACACACACATATATATATATATATATATATATATATATATATATATAATATTATATATATATATATATATATATATATATATATATATATATATATATATATATATATATATATATATATATATATATATTTCACTTTTACGGTAACTGTTTTTAACTTCGATTCCCTAAGTGCAAAAATTAAAATATTAATTGTATTGTACTTCAATTTCTTTCCCTTTGAGCCTAAATGTATCCAGATTTGACTTTATTTCAAATTTCTTCCGCTTATTAAATACGATCTTCATGTCTCTTTTACTTAAATACACAATGTAATTCTTATAAACAATAAAAATACCTAACGAATAAAGGGCCTGGTGTGCAGCCTTTCAATGACCAAACCCAAATTTACTACCCTAATACTGTTCTTCTTGCATTTGATGCATTTTTTATCTATTTATTAATCTTTTTTCTTTTCAATAGTGGATCTCCTCTTTCTGTATTTCTCTTCCTCTCCCTCCACTTCTTCTGATGAACACCATAAGTAATAATAATAATAATAATAATAATAATAATAATAATAATAATAATACACAATAATAATAATAATAAAGATCACTCGTTGATGTGGCAATACCATAGGACACCAGAGTAGATCAGAAAGAAAGGAGAAAAATTTTTAAGTATCAAGACCTGAAAATCGAAATAAGAAGGATATGGAATATGCCAGTGGAGATTGTACCCATAATCGTAGGAACACTAGGCACGATCCCAAGATCCCTGAAAAGGAATCTGGAAAAACTGGATGCCGAAGTGGATCCAGGAATCGTGCAGAAGAGTGTGCTACTAGAAACAGCGCACATGGTGAGAATAGTGATGGACTCCTAAGGAGGCAGCATACAACAATGTACCCCGCCCCCATTAATTATAAAAACCACAGTCGAATAGGATGACTGTGATAAACAAAAAAAAAAATTAATAATAATAACAATAATAATAATACTGGTCCAAATAAAAAATGATTGGAAATCAAACACCGTCGCGTGACTTCACAGTTTATTTCACATGCATACAATCCAGCACAAAAATAGTTCTAGGATTTGAAACTATATATGGAATTCCCCACATGCTGCCATTCTTCCCACTCGGGGATTTTTGTAAATGACATATTTACAGCTCTATTTTTTTATTTATATATTCATTTTTTTTTTTTTGGTATACTGAGTCTGGTCTCCAAGACCTTCACCTATGTTTGGCATAAATATTTGGCAATGGCTATAAATTCTAGAAATTTGTAATGAAAGCTTTATTGACTATATAGATATATAGAAATGAAAATTGTTTTCACCATCAAGGTACAGAAACGAAATTTTATTCACTATCTATATATATATGGAAAATTGTATTCACTATCGAGATACAGAAACGTAAACTCTATTCACTATCAAGATACAGAAATGAAAACTGTATTCGTTATCTAGTTGTATGGAAATGAAATCTCATTCACTACTGAGATACAAGGAAAGGAGAACTTAAATCACTATTGACATATTTGGAAAAGAACTTTATTCACTTTCTGGACATTTTGAGCCGAAAGTTTTATTCACCTCTTAGGTATTCGTAAATAAAATCACTCTAATGCTTATATAAATGTCTGACTATAACACTTTATCCAATATGTAGATATCTGGAAATAAAAATTTCTTTATTAACTTTTTGGGTTTTGGAAATAAAAGATTTATTCCTATTTAGAAATCAGGGATATGAAAACTGATTCTCTATTGAGATGTATGAAGACAAAAACTCTTCAGTTTATTGTTTTGTGGAAATGAAAATTGCATTTAAAAAACTGGAAATGAAAACTGTTTCCACGATTTAGACACTGTGAAGCAAGAAAGTTATTATTAAAGCTTTTCTTTACAAGCAAAAACTTAATCAACATCTTTTGAGACATAGAAAAGAAAATATCACAACTTTTCTAGAACAGAAACAAAAACTAATGACTTGACTTACTATTTTAGAAGTTAATTTGTTTATTTCATCCAGGTCGTTAGAATATTAGAACAGGGGAAAATTAGGTATTAATTCAATAATTAATATATTCAAGGTCTTATTTACGATCGTTAGTTGCTCAGAAACGAAACACTTTCTCCATAGTAAAGCAAAAAGTATCTCCAGATTCAGTAACTGAAAAATGATTCACATTTAGAAAATATATGAACAACATATTTTTCCACTAGCTTCTCTTTAACACTTGTCAGTGATTGACACTTGAAGAATAAAAGACAGCTATTTTCACCTCATGAGTGGAGAGCAAAATGGTTTAACATCTGTTTCTTGCAAAATACAATTAGCAAACAGCACTGCAACGTTGCTAAGACTTCTCAGAATTCTCTCGCTACCTATTAAAATCATCGTGCCAAAAAAGCTTGCATTTTTCAGTTTTATACGTGGTCAGATTTTCTTCATTTATTCTCTAACTACAGATTACAAAATTTATAAAAAATTCCTATCAGCATGTTAATTTTTATTCTTCATTCCTACCTGTTACATTTTACAAAATAATGACTCCAACTCGTTAATGAACAATTTTCATTACGAAAATAACATTGCAAAAATTTTTCCAAATCTCGGTAATGACTTTTGGTCAGAATTTCATCCTTACATTACGAAATACAGGATTACACAAGACACTTAATTAAGTGTAAATTCCGGGATTGCATTTCTTACGGCAATATATCATTAAAACATCATAATCTACAGCTATGAGATGTAATGTCACATAGGGATTTTGAGTAAATATTGGTGCCTGAATACGAATGGACAAAAATAAAGGGTTGGGCACACCTAGGCCAGGAGAAACGAGGTCTACCCAACTGGGTGGAGTCGCCTCCCACCTGGGGTAACTACGTAGGCGATGACGTATCTTAGAGGTACCTGCTCATCACGGCAATTCACCTGCTGACGTCATAAGGAGGTAGACAAAGCTCCGCCTACATGGGGGATTTTGGGGGTAGTGAGCAGACCTTCTCTTTCTCTTGGCCTTGTGGCAGGCTATCAACAACCAGAAACGTGACTATGTTATCTAGCTGTTCTAGATGATGGATCAGAATGGTTTTAACCATCGTAAGAAGTGCAGTAATTGGTGAAAGGTTAGAAAGAAATATTTTTCTTTTTTCACACACGTACGAGGTAAACTGGGCCTTCGAGATGTGAAAACGTGTCACTAGAATTCTGTGATACATTCTCTTGAAAATTATTGACACGTTCCTTAAAACGACTGAAGGAAAACCGCAGTCTCCTGAAAATGATTGAATATTACACATTTCTGAAACCCTAATCAGACACCTTTTTGGTGAGATCATGAGAGAGAGAAGCAATGTATTTTACCTTACAACTTAATAAAGGTTATACATTTTTTCTAGTCTAAAAATAAAAAATACATATATTTGGTGGCTTACAACTAAATCATTTGTTGAGTTAATCAAATCATCTTAATTTATAGATATTTATATAGATGTTTATTCAACCTCCAACTTCCGCTGTTAAAAAAGTAATTATTTGAAATAGGAAAAATAAATTAGTAATGTTATTACTATATTACTGAAGGAAGATGATTATATTATGACCGTCTGCACGTAATATCCAAGCACCACTGCTGATATACTTAATACTTTGTATAAGAGAAAAAGAAATACGTAAAGGTTTGTTTAGATGATGCAAATACATGCATGCATACAAACACATACATACATAATGTGTATGTGTGCTTATATACTTAACATCTTCCATCCTCTAATTGGTGGGGTGTATGGTTTTTTTTCTTTTTCCTCTCCCTTTTTTTTTATCCTGTCGTATTTTGGTCTGGGCTACTTTCGGACAGAGTCGCCATTTCCGTCCCACTCTGCATCAGAAATAAATTTGAGTTTTTTTTTTTTTCATACGCATCGAAAAAAAAATTGTTAGCCTCGAAAAAAAAAATGTTCGCCTCTCAAAATGTTAAGCCTTGAAAAAATTAGCGCCGAAAAAATGTTAGCCTTAAAAAAAATGTTCGCCTTGAAAAAAATGTTAGCCTCAAAAAAATGTTCGCCTTAAAAAAAATATTAGCCTAAAAAAAAAGTTAGCCTCGAAAAAAAAAATGTTAGCCTCTCAAAAAAAATGTTAGCCTTGAAAAAAAAAGTCTTTGCCTCGAAAAAAAATATACGTTAGTTTTCAGCTGATAATATGTACCCTGAGGATGTGTACATAATTCACACAAGCGCCTCAATTTTTTTTTTTTTTTTTTTTTTTTTTTTTTTAAGATTTGCGACTGACAAGCATCGTATATCTGCGTGCAATGAAGTGCATGTAGCCAAATAAATTACTATGTATTTTAATGAATCTATGGAAAATAAAACTTAAAACATACCTGTCTGTATATACAGTATACATGTGAAAAAATGCATATATATATATATATATATATATATATATATATATATATATATATATATGTGTGTGTGTGTGTGTGTGTGTGTGTGTGCAAAAGCTGGCTTTGCAATTGCCAAAGTTCTGTTTATGCTAAAAGAAAAATAGATCTGCATCTGCCAAGGTAAATATTTAGTTATGCATAGTACTCTTTGCAAGGCCAATTTTAAGTATAATAATAGTAACAGCATCTGTACATAGATAAAAAATTCTAACATAAGCATTGGGAAGTGAGAGAGAGAGAGAGAGAGAGAGAGAGAGAGAGAGAGGAGAGAGTTAGAGGACAGCTACAATCCTGATATTTTTCAGTAGAGAGTTTGAGATTATAGGAAACAAACACAGTTTATGATATGGATGCTTGAAACAGCTACAATATATATATATATATATATATACCTGATATTTTCAAGTAGATAGGTTTTGTAGATAATATACACAAACAAACACACACATATATATACAGTATATATATATATGTGTATATAGTAATATATATACATATATATTGTATATATATATATATAATATATATATATGTGTATATATATATATATATATATATATATATATATATATATATATATATATATATATATATATATATATATATATTCATATATGTCATGTCTCTGTGCCCACTTATAACTATTCATTCTCTCTCTCTCTCTCTCTCTCTCCTCTCTCTCTCTCTCTCTCCTCTCTCTCTCCTCTCCTCTCTCTCTCTCTCTCTCTCTCTCTCTCTCTCTTCTCTCTCTCTCTCTCTCTCTCTCTCTCTTTCTATCACTCATGCTCTACAACCTATCAGAACTCACTTTATCTATTTCTCTTGTACGAGTGCAATAATTTTATTCAGATTCTCTTCATCCGATTATTTTCAGTCTGAATGCATAAATACAATCTTATAAAAGTACAGGAAGTTTAAAGTTATTTCTCTCACGCTTCCAAACCAGTAAGTTTTTTTTTCTCAAACTAACTTTTGAATATTGAAATCTTTGAGATTTCTGAGGCCCGGCGACTTCATAATTTCAGCGTACTCGAATAATGAATACATTAGCTGAAATTTTTATTCAGTTCTCTTCATCCGATGAGCTAAATGCAATCTTATAAAAGGAGGCGTAAGAAACTAACTTTTGAAACGCACGAAGCTGCCATATTCCTCGACCTTCTCAAGCGAGACCAAAACCACTTCTCCCCTGTCTAGTCTGCTGTACTTGAGGCAACACGGTGCTTTAAGAACACTGACCCGCGTTCTTCATTGCTGGATTCGTTTCAAAGGAATGTTATTTGTGCGCTGTTAGTGCAATGCGGAACGCTCGTCGAAGCCAAGAAATTCGCGGAAGCATTTAATGTGTACCTGTACTTACAAACTAGACTGCGATTTTTGTCCTGTCCGTTGATATTTAGTGCTCCTAACTGCCTTGGTTTTAAAAACCCAGAATTCTACTGCTCAGCGTAGACGTGGTTTAGGTATCCTGCCTCACGATCTAGACTGTGTCCTGGCTATACGGTTTATATAGACTGTATCGAACTATATACTTGCTTAGTGAAACTGGTTAATCAGGACTTGTCGGAACTGATGTGTCAGGCCAATCACTTCGCTGTCAATAACGGCATCGTTGTAGGGTTGCTTTGCTGTGTTCTTCTTTCGACCTTATTATTCCCACTACATTGCAGGGTCGGCCGCTCGAGTCAACTTCCTTCATCTATTTCTATTCTTTGCGTCTTCCTTCCCTTGTCTTATCTCACCCATATACCTCCTCACCACGTCCACCCATCTGATCCGCTGATGCACCACACTCCTCCCGGTCACTGGCATGTTCTTAGCGCTCTTGATTGGTTCCACCTCCTCTCCTCTTATTACACGACCATAGTATCTCAGACGAGATTCCCTAGCCCTCTCCTTTGCTGTGGTTTCTTACAAAACGGTCAATTTTCGTTGATGATTCTGCCTTTTCAGCCCTCGAGCGTATTTGTTTCTGTTACAAATAATGGAACTAGGTCGTAAAAACTCAAACCGCCGATACTGATACGGGTAAGAAATTCACACCTGTACTGTCATCTGAGTGACAACTGATACTAGTAAGAAATTCACACCTGTATTGTCATCTGGGTCACAGTTGATATTAGTAAGAAATTCACACCTGTACTGTCATCTGAGTGACAACTGATACTAGTAAGACGTTCACACCTGTACTGTTGTCTGAGTGACAACTGATACTAGTAAGAAATTCACACCTGTACTGTCATCTGAGTGGCAAATGATACTAGTAAGAGATTCACACCTGTACTGTCATCTGAGCGACAACTGATACTAGTAACAAATTCACACATGTACTGTCATCTGAGTGACAACTGATACTGGTTAGAAATTCACATATACATGACGATTTTCAATGTATCTAGATATCCGCTATGAAATCAGACTGAATTTTGTTACAGACACTGGTATCTAGATGAGCAAAGATCTGCGGGAGTTGTATGCACTTGACGCGGATTTTTCATTGTGATTACCGCCGATAATGATGTTTGGATCATGAACATTCCTTACCGAGTGATAAAAGTTGGAGAAATTGTCCGGTGAACTTGCTATACTTTGCATCAAATTAGACCCTGGAGGTAACATACATTTCTCTAAAGCGAGATGATGAGAATGGCTTTAAATACCGACCTCTAGACAACGAAAGCCTTATAGATACTGTACATTTATATTTACGGCCTGAGGACAATCTATGTTAATGAAACAGATCTCCGTGAAATGATTTTTCAAACGATCAATGGACAGAGCGCGTGCTTCGTTCAGCGTCTCGAATCTTATCTCGTTAGAATCCCTTGTTACAAACCACTTCATCTCTTGAGCTCTTTTTTCTGTATTTCCCTTTAATTCCTCTTACTTCTTCCTAATGAACACCATATTCTCATTTGGAAGCTTGAATTTCAAGTCAGTGGCCCCTTTTGGTGGGCTTGTTCCATATGAATGGGTTTCGTCTACTGAATAATAATAATAATAATAATAATAATAATAATAATAATAATAATAATAATAATAATAATAATAATAATAATAATAATAATAATGATTCAGTAGCCAGAGTTCCTAACTAAAATGGTCTGTTTCTGATCCCAGCTGATTTAGAATATTTAGTCCCGGATTGATCTGACGTTATGGGAGGCATCCTGATTTGATGCAACTTCCGGTAATTGTTCTTTGTTGAAAGAACTGGCTGTATAATTGGATGTACAATTAATTAACGATATATAGACAATTAACATCCGTCTGTAGGGCATTATATACTGTAGCTATCTCCGAACATAAAAATAAATGAGCTAATATCATAACTCCTTAACACAAAGATATAGAGGCATGTCATTATCACTGCTAACAATGCATTTGCAAAATATGCAAGAATGAAAAATAATTACTTGAAGAAAGTCACTTTCGAATTAAGCGTGAAAAGGATAATTTCAGTTTATTACATAGATAAATTTGCAAATAAATTTTTTCCCCACTTTATAGTTGTCACTGAGTTTTTTGAAACTCAAGAAACACACGTCCATATACTTTAAGTTAAGTAAGTACGTAGGCTATTCAGTTGCATTCAATTGTAAAGTGTCAAGGGAGTCTTCGTCGGTATTCCGATATCATAAAGTTCTATACGAATGAATTGAGATGTATTTGTGGCAAATACACATGTACACATACACGCATAGATATAGAGGCCTCTCTGTATCTATGCATACACGCACTAACACAAACACATCTCTCGCTTTCTCTCTCTCTCTCTTCTTCTCCTTCTCTCTGTCCAATCTGTCTCTTTCTGTCTGCCAATCTAAATTACAAGTCATTATCGCCAACCTCTTGATCAACTATCGGTTTTTTATCTTCGGAAGCAGCCGATGCGATTTTGGCAGTCACGTTCGACAACGTGTGCTGGACAGAACCGAAAACCGTGTTTCCGGCTGGGGTGGGCTCTGTCAGGAGAGTGGAGTAACTACTTACTGGTTCTCCCTCTCGCGAGTGATACTGGCCGTAGGCGAAGTACACCAACAAACCTGGAAACGGAAGATGGGAATTGAAAAAGAAGTGCGGATTGACGAAGGTTGATTCGTCGTCAGCCAGACGTTATTCACATTTCATTGTTTTTATTTATCATTTTGGAGTTATACTCTGTTTACAATCGTTAGCATGAGAAGGCATTTTGAAGCATATTCTCGAAGAATGTTTCATTAAACTGGAAACGGAAGATGGGAATTGAAAAACAAGTGCAGATCGACGAAGGCTGATTCATCGTCACCCAGACGTTATTTACATTTCATTATTTTTATTTATCATTTTGAAGTTATACTCTGTTTACAATCATAATATAAGGCATTTCGAAGCATATTCTCAAGAATCTTCCATTACTTTTAAGTTTGAATCACAATAATAAATCTGATTAACGATACAGCCAAGTCGTGTTGCTTGTCTGGACGCGTTCATGGTCGGAAGGATCCGAACGGCGCCACCTAACGGAAAAGCGCTACCTACTTACCGATAACCATCCAGACGATAAACCGTATCCACGTCATGGGGTTCAAGTGAACCATGAGAGCCACGTTGATGAAGATGGAAGTGAGAGGGAACAGTGGAACCAAGGGCACCGTGAAGGACAGAACCAGCTGGTTCTGACGGTGAGCCACGATGACCAGAACGCCTGCGGGAGATTTTTTGTAAAATTAGCGGATCTCAAGATGATTTCTCTCTCTCTCTCTCTCTCTATATATATATATATATATATATATATATATATATATAAAGACAAAATCACAAAGGACAGAGAAACAATGGGTACATGAGTCTTATGACTGTAGTCCTGCTAAGTAAAGGACGACAGTCAAAGGCCTCGCATCACTCCATAGTTTCTCTTTCCTTCAGGATTTTGTCTTTATTTATATATTCATCACGTTCCATATTTTCGTGATTCAGTTATACAAATATATATATATATATATATATATATATATATATATATATATATATATATATATATCTTTTACTTTTTGACTGACCAAGCCTTATGCCAGCACGGGCTCTTGCTCCTGAAGCAGACCGTAACGGTATATTTATCAGGTAATTGATGAGCAGTTGTTTCATGTCGTTTCAACGCCTGTCACTACGATAAAAATTCTAAGACACGGAATGGTACTCGGAGAGAGAGAGAGAGAGAGAGAGAGAGAGAGAGAGAGAGAGAGAGAGAGAGAAAATTTAAAAACTCACCATACATCATACCGTTCTATATCATCATCTATGATTTCAGCTTTCCGTTACACGTACCATACAAGACAGAACTTAGTTACATAACACGTCATCTATATCTATAATTTCGTCAATTACAACTGCGTTTTCATTTTTATGCTAAGAACTCTACGCAAAAAGTATATAGTTCACATTTCATTGTAAATTACACTCTTTTATTGACACTAATCAGCGTCACTATCAAAGCCACTGTAATTTTCAACTTTGCCGTAATCGGAGGAAAGTCGATAAACAAAGGCGATATTTGTAAAAACATCAAAACACCTGTGCCTCCGTAATCAGCTGGAGATTCAATAATATACTATAAGTAATGATTAGGAGTTAATGGCCTTTTTATTTTTCTGAAAAGAAAACTATTGTGCCGGCTTTGTCTGTCCGTCCGCACTTTTTCTGCCCACCCTCAGATCTTAAAAACTACTGAGGCTAGAGGGCTGCAAATTGGTGTGTTGTTCATCCACCCGCCAATCATCAAACGTACCAAATTCCAGCCCTCTAGCCTCAGTATTTTTATTTCACTTAAGGTTAAAGTTAGCCATACTCGTGCTTCTGGCAACGATATAAGATAGGCCACCACTGGGCAGTTGTTAAAGTTTCATGGGCCGCGGCTCATAAAGCATTATACCGAGACCACCGAAAGATAGATCTATTTTTGGTGGCCTTGATTATACACTGTACAGAAAACTCGATGGCGCATTTTTCACTTGTTGTGAACTACGTTCTACTCCCCTCCCCACTACACACGAGACCACTGCTTTTGCATGTGCTGGCATATGGCCAGCTTAATCTAACAACATTAATGACGGGATCGATGAGTAGTAACGAAAGTAAGGAACACTGTGCTGAGTACTCAGTGTTCAAATGCCATTCATGTATTTCTAATGCACAAGGACGAACAGCTTCTTGCCTCGATTCCAAGTGATCTTCATCAATAATTAGAAAGTCCCCAATGAACTGAGGATTGGAGAAGCCACGCTGGTGATAATCTTTTACTTTACCATTCTCCTTAATATTTGCAACAAATCAGCGACACTAATTCTTCTTCAATTCCAATCGAGTCGTCAATCAATGCTGCAGCATTGATAAACATATCATTTCAACTCCAACACTTCTCTTCACTCATTCCCCCCTCCCTCACAATATCTTGTTCTATATAAAAAATTATAACTTCCTTTTCCCCTATTTCTGATCACCGTGTCCATTTACAAGCAAAGAAGCAGCAGGAACATGACACCCTCTTGTCAGCCAACATCTTTTACATCAAACCAGTCACTCGCCCACCTTAGTTTTCCTCTAAAATATTTACTCATATCGCTTTGGATTACTAGATATAAGAAACTTCCCCTAGGGCATGAGACCTGTGTCAGGCAACTAGACCTATAGAAACTATTGTGGCAACGGTATGAGACCTGCAGCAGGCAACTAGACCTATAGAAACTATTGCGTAGCAATTATGGGTCCTGCAGCAGGCAACTGACCTATAGAAACTACTGTAGCGGCGGTGCCCAGGTCCTGCAGCAGGCAAATCAGGCTTATAGAAACTTTTGTGGCATGGTGCCTGGGACCTGCGGCAGGCAACTAGACCTATAGAAACTTCTGTGGCAACGGTATGAGACCTTCAGCAGGCAACTAGACCTATAGAAACTATTGTGGCAACGGTATGAGACCTGTAACAGGCAACTAGACCTATAGAAACTACTGTGGCAATGGTATGAGACCTGCAGCAGGCAACTAGACCTATAAAAACTACCATTGTGGCAACGGTTCTCGCTTAACTTACTAAATATTAGAACACCGATGAGAATAATGGCTATGATGATAGCCCAGGCAGCAGGGTAGGGCAGAGCCAGGAAGTCAGAGCCCCACTGCAGGAGGACGCAGAAGCTGGCGCTGGTGATGGTGAAGAGGACGACAGCCCAGGCTACCACGGAACCGCCCTCTCGCTCGCCCACGACCTTCGTCAGCCACCGGCACGAGGCTCGGAGTTCGCCTCCCTCGCCGTCAGTGGTTTCCTGAGGAAATGAGCTCTGCCGTTTAGCTTCGTGTCAGTGGTTTGACTAAATGAATGAATCAAAGATTTTTGGTATACACACACACACAGTGCATTTTAAACATTACAGGTATACACTGATGGATAAATTATGTAAATATGTTCAAGTAATAGATAATACACACACACACACACACACACACACACACATATATATATATATATATATATATATATATATATATATATATATATATATATATATATATATATATATATATATATATATATATATATATATATATACGTTAAAATATATTTTATATATATATATATAATCAATATCCACAAAAGCTATTTTCAACAGAATCTGATGGGTAATGGAAAAAATTCTTACTGTTCAATGTAAGCTATTTGTTTCACCATTTCAATCAGAATTTAAATGGCACAATTCAACTGTTATTGACTAAAATTGTTCCTCCACAAATCCAAGAAATATTTTATATAAATATTTCAAATTAAAAAAACCTGGAAAAATCCCAGTACATTATAATGATAGCAATTATTTCGAAAAATTATCTAAAGTTAGCAAAATGTCTTTAGATGGATTAAGATAATAGTTTTTTGTTGTGGTCACAACTTTATAATATCATCAACTTACTTTGGGCGTGGGCGTTGTGGGCGTGGTTAAAGTGCCCGGTGTTGGAGCCAGTGAATGCGTGGGGCTTTTAATGTTGCATCTGCGAAAAAAAAAATAGAGAGGATTCAGAATTAAATAATTCCTGCGGTTCAAAATCCAGGCATCGTCATACACGAGTTTATATATATATACATATATATATATATATATATATATATATATATATATATATATATATATATATATATATATATATATAAATATATATATATATATATATTATATATGAATAATCAACACACAATCACGTGTATGAACAGAAATAAATTTCTGACTCATCAGAGATCAGACAGGTTCCAACTTCTTTTATGACTCGTGTGGCCTAGTGGGCAGCGCCCTTGCCTCAATTGAAAGACCTGGGTTCGATCCTGATGTGAGTCAGGAAATTTATTTCTGACTCACACATATATATGTATATATGTATATATATACTGTACATATATATACACATATACATATATATATACTATATATATATATAATATATAATTTATATATAATATAATATATATATATATATATATATATATATCATATGTATATATACAGTAAACACATGTATATATATGTGTGTCTGTGTGTGTAACTGTTTCAGTTAGCAATGTCTCCGGTGCAAAATTTACTTTGGATGTAGTTTCTAAAGCCTTTTTGGGTGATGGATCAATCTCCATTCAGCTCTGCTAAAAAACCAAAAAACAAAAACAAAAATTTGTCCCTTTCTTAACAAATATCGCATCAATCGGGCGACTGGGTCAGTTCTATCCTGTTTGGACCCGTTCGGATCTCATGGTCATGGCGCAGATTGCCAAATGCACGATAATTCAATTTCTTCCACAAAATCAGACTAAATCTAGTTTTGGAACATAATAATCTCTGAGCTAAAATATATATTTTCCATTGTTATATACCTTTAATATACCAGTTTACCCTTCATAAGAAACAATCTATAAACTGCAATTTTCATGTGCATGTTTTCTCAGGATACTTGAATTCAGCCCAACGGATCAAACGCCACTGTCGTGTCTCTCCAGAAAAAAAAAAAAAATTAATATATAAAAGTTTTCTGTATTTTCGTCACGGCGTGAGAGCTTTCTGCTCCGTCATGTAATTGTCCTGCCAAATGTGGTTCTCCCATCCTCTTGATAGCTATGAAATCCATCATTTCTCTTGCATAAACATTTCTGGAGAGATTACATTATTCAAATCTCAAAAGCTAGCTATGATATATCGGACACGTTTATTCCGAGATGAGGTTTCTTCTCTACACATTGTCAATAGGCCATTTCGCCTCAAAGGCTTCTACTGAATTTTAACCACCTCTATTTGGAATATTGTTCCAACACGGGTGACCTTTCCGTGTCTTCATTCTTGACGTGATTAAATCAGAGGCAGACCAATGAAGCCAAGGTCATTGGTTATCAATGACCTTAGATCGTCGTCTCGCATCATGGGGATGTCTTCTCTCTCTCTCTCTCTCTCTCTCTCTCTACTATTTAACATTGTTCCACTCTCGAGGAGCTTGCTTGAGCTGATTGAGAGCGCCTCGAGATCACTGGTAAACCAATGAACAGTGACAACATTCATATTTTTATGTATACCTTGACTGAAATATATTTATATTCCCCCGACATTTAGCTTACAGAGATCTAAAATCCTTTGACTGAACTGTTTGAAATCATCTCTTCGCTTATAATCCATGCTGTGGAATTCTTCTCAACCCACTATTTCCCATGATTCCCGGAACTTTCTTTCCTCCGAGAAGCAGGTCTATTCTTTCCTTCAAATCAGGACAAAGTTGCCTAAATTTAAGTTATGAAGCCATTAGAAAAAAACAGATTAATGACTGTGAGACTGTTATTTCTCCAGTAACTACTGTAACTAATACTGGAGAACAAGGAAAGGCCTTCCCATGTTATAAAACTATTAGCTGAAGCTGTTGCTGGGACCTGTGAGGTCATTCAGCGTTGAAACTGAAATTGACAAGTTCTGAAAGGTGTAACAGGAGGAAAACCTCGCAGTTGCACTATGAATCAGTTATATGGAGAGGGTGGACAGTAAGATGGAAGAGAGAAAACGTGAACGGAGGTACAGTAAAAAGAATGAAAGGGGTTGCAGCTAGGGGCTGAAGGGACGCTGCAAAGAACCTTAAGTAATGCCTACAGTGCAACACGTGAGGGGCACTGAGGGCACTAACCCCCTACGGGATTCGTTACTTGTACCCCTGTGACCCAAAAACCGTCTTTTCAATGTTTTCCTTCTCCAGACCAACGTTTCAAATGACTTCATGATCACCTGTACTATATTGCAATAGAAGGAGTGTAACATCGCTCTCTTCCCTTACCTAGACGCAGGCTGGTACCGCAAGATAATCACCGAGGCACTGACGATGGTGTACGCCATAAGGGTACCGATGCTCATGAACTCCACCAACTTCTCGATGTCGAAGACCAGGGCGATGAGCGCCGAGAAGAATCCACACAAGATGAGGGTGATTACGGGGACCTGCGATCAGAAGGGTGAAATCGGACAGTGCTCACCAGAAATGTCGTATTAAAATGCAGGGACTTTAGGAAAAAACCTAAATGTAATGATATTCAAAAGGTGGGAAGTATAAGTTTGATCTTTAGACAAGCATAGTAAGTGTCTTGTCAAGTGTCTTTGTGCATAATTTTACAGGAAAAAGGTTCAGCAATTTGAAATGGGGCAGATTTTTAATTTGTAACATTTCCCCAGAGAGAGAGAGAGAGAGAGAGAGAGAGAGAGAGAGAGAGGAGAGAGAGAGAGAGATTAAGTATACCTTAGTTTTACCAGACTACTGAGCTGATTAACAGCTCTCCTAGGGCTGGCCCGAAGGATTAGACTTATTTTACGTGGCTAAGAACCAGTTGGTTACTTAGCAACGGGGCCTACAGAGAGAGAGAGAGAACAATTACTCACCTTCGTTTTCTCAGAGACGCGAGCCAACCATGAGAAAAGCAATCCGTCGACAGCCATGGCATAGACGCACCTCGGAAGACTGAACAGGGAGCCAAAGAGAGTAGTCGTCATGCCGCAAAGGGCACCTACGCTGACGACGTACTTAGCCCACGTTGCCCCGTGGGCGGCAAAGGCATCTGGCAGGGCAGCAGCCGGGTTAAGGGTGTAGTAAGGAACCATGAGCGTCAGCGTGGCGCCAACCAAGATGTACCCTATGGTCACAATCGTCATGGAAACCAGAGTCGCCCTGGGGATAGACTGCGCCGGATTCTTGGCCTCCTCACCCGCCGTGGCGATGCTGTCGAACCCGACGAAGGCGTAGAAGCAGGTGGCAGCTCCGGCGATGATGCCGGAGGCACCGAAGGGCGCGAAGCCCCCCTCCTGATTCCAGTTGCTGATGTCGGCGAAGGCCATGCCCACGATGATGACGAAGAGCATGACGCAGAGGTTGATGAGGGTGAAGATGGAGTTGAAGTAGGCCGAGCCCTTGACCCCGAGCGTCAGGAAGCCGCAGTAGATCAGCGTGACGGCGAAGGCCAGGAAATCCGGGTATTCGGATAAGTATCCGGAATGCAGGACGCCTATGGTGGACTTCGTCGCGTTGCTGATTGTGCCGTTGAAGAGGGAGTCTATGTAGCCCGACCAGGCCCTGGCTACTGAAGCGGCACCTGCAGAAGAAAATAAGTAAGTAACAAAATACTCAAAGGTAATTAAGATGTAATAGAACTTGAAGACTTGATGCCAGAGTTCTACGGACACTTCAATTTATTATGATGAACTCAATCTATGTGCTGAATAGGTGAAACGTATCATTCTTAGAAAGACAAATATGTGAGCAGATATCATACAGCATTGAAAGGAAACACAGCGTTTATGCACGTTGACAGAGTGTGCAGTATCTTTGTATTGTAAAAACACAGCCTTTATTCATATTTTTCCCGTGTGTAACAAAGATAGTCAATAATTAATAAACCCCAAGTTCAGAGTTGACATCGTCCAACCCGGGCCAGCCTCTCTCTCATCCCTGGTTCTTCTATAATTATGCAGAATGAGGTACCTTTGTCTCATCTTCGTGACCTACTTAACCTACCGGGTTGGGGCGTTTCTTATCGACCCCGTAGCGGGTTAGTTGCCGTCAGTGAACCTCATGCGGTGCACTGTAGGCATTACTTAAGGTCCTTTCGCTCCTTTTACTGTACCTCCTTTTATATTCTCTTTCTTCCATCTTACTTTCCACCCTCTCCTAACAACTGATTCATAGTGCAACTGGAAGGTTTTCCTCCTGTTACGCCTTTCAAACCTTTTACTGTCAATTTCCATTTCAGCGCTGAGTGACCTCGTAGGTCCCAGAGCTCGGCCTTTGGCCTAAATTATATATTCAATTAAATTCGATTCAATTTCTTATCGACCCTCCCTTATATGACAGTCATTTCTGAAGTGGCTACATAGTAAGTTATGTATCTGCAGAAATCAGAATGCATATACATAGCAGATGTTAGTTTACCCTGTCTGTTAGCAGCCATTACAATGCGGGTAGTGAGGCAACAGGCAATGTACTATTACGAAAGAAAGCTTACTAAGGGTAAATGAATCAATATTACCATAGTCATCATCACTATAGCGGATCCAGAAAAATTTCATGGGGAACCCAATTTATATATATATATATATATATATATATATATATATATATATATATATATATATATATATATATATATATATATATATATATATATAATCGATTTTATTTTAATCATTTTTATATTCATATTTATGTTATCTAAATCTTCAATATTATTATTTTATCATTATTTTTTCATGGGGTGGGGTTGCACGTGCCCCGGTAACGCCCCCGCCCCCCCCACCCCCTGCCGGACCCGCTAGTGGTCAGCATGTCAACTCTCCGCCCCAATATGTACCGGTCCTGAGATGTAACCGAGTACCGGACCCTTCCTGGAAAAAATCGGGACGCCATATCTTAAAAACCAACCACGGAATTTTCTTGAAAATAATATCATTTTGTTTCCCACACCCAAATAAATGATTATGTACTATGCAACTCTGACCTAACCCAACAACCCAACCTAACCTAACCTACCCTACGGGCATGTAAAAAAAAAAAAAACTGGGGCTGGTGCAATACTAGCATATATCTCGGGAATTTGCGTACCGGATTAATGTCAGAATTATCTATAATAAAGCTTTTGTTTCCTTTTGATTTGAACTTAAAACGCTCAACGAAGTCACGTGATAAAATTCGAGCCTGTTAAAGTCAGAAAAGAGGACGTTATCGCAGAGAGAGAGAGAGAGAGAGAGAGAGAGAGAGAGAGAGAGAGAGAGAGAGAGAGAGAGGAATTTGTCTCTCTCTAATCTGTATGCGTCTTTTCCTTCTCTTAACGATGGCTCAAACTGGTATTGTGTTTTAAATCACAGTTGCATAAAGGAACAGGAACAGGATGTTATCAGAGAGAGAGAGAGAGAGAGAGAGAGAGAGAGAGAGAATTTGTCTCTCTCTAAATCTGTATGCGTCTTTTTCCTCTTTTAATGATGGCTCAAACTGGTGTTGTTATGCATCACAGTTGCCTGAAGGTAGAACAATAGGAAGAAATGTTAAGTGTGATTATTTCCAGAGGATAAATTAGAGAGAGAGAGAGAGAGAGAGAGAGAGAGAGAGAGAGAGAGAGAGAGAGAGAGAGAATTCTTTGTTAAGGCCCATGTTCACTGCGTCGAGCATAACCAGTGAATCTAAGTTACCGAAATATTCGCTTCTGATTCATATTACTTGTCATAAAGTGAAATGAAAACGCACCGAGACATAAATATATTCTTCTCCTCGCTTCATAAAGCAAATAACAATATAAATATTTCTTTCCCCCTTGCTTCATAAAGCAAATAACAATATAAATATTTCTTTCCCCCTTGCTTCATAAAGCAAATAACAAAGTTGCAATGAAAGACAGAACAAAAATGATTTCACTGAGGTGGCAGACGTCTGAACTGTTAGCCTCCCAGAGGATGCCTTGCAATTTTTATCTGTTTGTTAATTTATTTATAACTTTTTTTTTAAATAAGTGATTGGGATATCTTCTTCCTGTATTTCACTTTACCTGAATTTCCTAATGAACACCTTAATATTCATTGGTTTCATCTTGGCTGTGGTGGGCTTAATAGGTTAATAATAATAATAATAATAAAATTTTATAAAATATTCCATTTATAAACACTAACCCATTGCCAGAACGCATTTCAAATGACAAAAATTATTAAACATTAAATGTTTTGAAAACATTTTTATATTGGACGATATTATTGTAGGTGTGAATTTTATCACGATAAAAAAATTAACGCTTCGCAAAACAAGGAGGGAAATGGTATCATAATTGACTGACTGACTGTTACCTCTTTTGACATCGCAAATACAGCTTTATTACAAAACCTGAAAAAATAAACTAGGTAAAATAAATCCAGTATATATATATATATATATATATATATATATATATATATATATATATATATATATTTATTTATTTATATATACTATATATATACACATACATGTGTAATATATATGTATATATATACATACATATATATGTATATATATATAAATAAATATAAATTTATATATATACATATATATATATAAATTTATATATATATATATATATATATATATATATATATATATATATATATATCATTTCAATCCCTCTTTTACTGAAGTCCAACAACAAAGCGTTTTCCATTAACACCAAATTGTTGTTGCCAAAACAATATTGCAAAACAATGCGCCCACCTATATAGACGACCTACATCATGGTCAAATATGACCACAGACAAAGCTGCAACACGAAAGGGAATGATCAGGATCGTCAAGGAAAAATAATCAACCTACGATTCGTAGGTCAGGAGATATGAAATAACAGAAAGGAATCAGGAATCGTATTTAAAGGTGAGAAAGGACGAGGTCTGTTTACAAATAAAAGGGGGGTCGATCGCTTGCTAAAGTAACGAAGGAATTCATCCATTAAACGATCAAATCAGAACGCAACCTCGTCCATGAAATAATAAATGAATTGGTGAAGTGATAAATCTCAAAATGATAAATAAATATATATACACATTATATATATATATATATATATATATATATATATATATATATATATATATATATATATATATATGCACACATATAATTATACATATATGTACATATATGTATATATACATATATATTATATATATATATATATATATATATATATATATATATATATTATATATATATGTGTACATATACAAATAAATATTTTAAAAAATATTATATATAATATATATATATATATATATATATATATATATATATTATATATATATATATATATATATATATATATATTATATATATATATATATATATATATATATATATATATATATATATATATATATATACATACACATATACATAAATATAAAACGCAGCGAATGTGGAAAGCGCTCGTACATCCAAGACCCCCCGAAAGAATCAAACACCGAAGCGACACCCAGATACACACGACCTGAATGCAGGACACACTTCCGAGAAACCTGTGTAGCTACAAGAGCTACCAGAACACAACAAGTTCAAAGTCCAGCCATTGCGAGAACGCATCCGACAAAGCGGCGATGTACAAAAAGAAAAAAACAAAAACAAACGACGTACGTCAGAAGCCATGTAACTGCAATTGAAGAAGATGGGACGGTTCGTTTTAACGGAGGCGATTCCTGAGAACTGCCGTAGTCTCTTGCGTTCGGTCGGAGTCAGATCTCAGAGGAAACAGAAATGGGGCGTGGCGAGAACAGCTGTTAAAAATGAACCCCCTCTTGCAACTGGAATTGGAATATAGAATTTAGGCTATAGACCAAGCTGGGACCTAAGAGGTCATTCAGCGCTGAGATGGGAACTGAGAGTAAAGGAGGTTTAGAAGGTGCAACGGAAGGAAAATATCGCAGTTGCACCATAAAACAATTGTTAGGAGAGGGTGGAAAGGAACCTGGAAGAGAATATGAAAGGAGGTACAGTAAACAGAATGAAATAGGTTGCAGCTAGGGTCCTAAGGGACGCTGCAAAGACCCTTGAGTAATGACTACAATACACCGCATGAGGTGCACTGACGCCACTAATCCCCTATGGGATGAACCCCTTATTGTCTTATGTTGTTTTTCATCTGCGTGTGTGTGTGTGTGTGTGTGTGTGTATAGCTTGCATTGAATTATGTACAGGCTAGTTAGACGACTGTGGCTGGTCGCAACGAGGGAGAAGAGTAAGAGGAAACAGTAACCTCAATCCTAAAAGGCCCGTTGAGAAGTGGAATATATATATATATATATATATATATATATATATATATATATATATATATATATATATACTATATATATATATATATATATATATATATATATATATATATATATATATATCTCAAAGATGAAATTAAACAATATATTTCAAGGCGCTACCTACTAACGTCACGATGAGCTCCGGAAAAGATATGCTTAAACGATATAAAAAAAAAAAATTGCAAAGAAAAACATTTAAAGTTTAGTATAAACAACTCATTCATTCTTTCGACAATACTTTTAAATTCATGAAAGCTGGTTAGCCAGCAGCTAATGTTAAATGTAAAGCTACTTTTGCTGTTGAACGAGGATTTATACGTGCGTGTGCTTTGAGAGCAGCAGAATAAATCTTACTAATCCTATCATTCAGTTTGTTCATGTCCGGATGTGATTTTGCTATTTGAATAGATTACGACAAGCTTCCCATGAATAAGTCATTAATGCAAAAAAAAAAAATCTAAAAGAAAGCATTCCATGAATAAGTCATTAATGCAAAGAGAGTTTAAAGGCAAGCTTTCCATGAATAAGTCATTATTGCCAAGAATATTTAAAAGCAATCACATATTTGACAGAGTTCCGAGTCACAGCAAAATTTAAAATCAATCACATATTTGAAAGTTTCGGGTCACAGCAAAATCCAGTCAGTGACTGATAGAAACATTCCAGAATATTCCATTTTTTATCTAATGCCCAAACACTGACGAACTCAAATTCCTGAATATTCCGAATCACCGTGAAACATCCAAACATTGTAAACAAACATCCGAACACTGGCACTAAATATGAGATATTCCTTCCTGTTAAAAAAAAAAGGAAATCCAAGACATTCCAGACATCCCTCACCTATCATGTGTTCCAGGACGATGTTCCAGCCGATGACGAACGCCCAGAATTCTCCGATGGTGACGTAGGTGTAGACGTAGGCCGAGCCGGCCTTTGGCACCCGGGCACCGAATTCGGCATAGCACAGGGCAGCCAGGAGAGACGCAAACCCTGCCAGGAGGAAGGAGATGATGATGGCGGGTCCAGCGGTGTCCTTTGCCACGGTTCCCGTGAGGACGTAGATGCCAGCTCCTACCATGTGGCCGATACCTGTAGGATTTAATGAGACGTGTTAGTTGGCGGTACCCATGTAATCGCATGTAGTACCCAGGGATCATCTAAATAATCCCTTGATTCATTCTGGAATGTGATGCTGTCGAGGGCTTGATTGATATTTCCAGACCTCATGTTGTTCATTCCAGTCCCTTGATTGATTCTGGAATGTGATGCTGTCCAGTACATCTTGACTGATTCTGGAATGTGATGCTATGGAATATATCTTGACTGACATTCCCAGATCTCATTATTGGTGGATTTCAATGTTAGTTATTCTAATCCCTTGGCTGATTCTGGAATGTGATGCTATGGAATATATCTTGACTGACATTTCCAGATCTCATTATTGGTGGATTTCAATGTTGGTTATTCTAATCCCTTGGCTGATTCTGGAATGTGATGCTATGGAATATATCTTGATTCACATTTCCAGATCTCATGATTTCAGTTTTATTCATTATTCATAGGGTATATACATACATATATATATGTATATATATATATATATATATATATATATATATATATATATATATATATATATATATATATATATATATATATATATATATATATGCTCTTCGTCGACATTCTTCAATTTGATTAGTAAGCTATACTAAATTTTATATGGTAAACTATACAAAACTTTACTATAACTATAAAATTAACAGGTATACCAGAGAATTTTATGATCTTTGAATATTTTAACGTACGTTTATAAGTTTGCTATTGTTAAAAACAGATGCATTCTCAGCGCAATGCCAAAATTAATACATTATATTATTACATTATATTATTAATACATTATTAGATTATATCATTAATACATCATATTAATACATTATATTTTGTGTTGTTGTGGCTACTCATTTCTAGTGATTAAATTAAGATTAAGAATGATGAACTGTAATATTTATTGTCACCAATACACAAATTTCCGTAAGTAATAACAATGAATAAATTCCTGTGTTTAATGACAAAACTCATATCTTCCCATATCTAATGATAATTTTTATCCAAGTTCACCAGACCTCTTTATTGACTGATTGATTTATATATTTTAGGCATACATGCCAAGCAATGGGACCTATGAGGTCATTCAGCGCTGAAACGGAAACTGGCAGTAAAAGTTCGAAAGGTGTAACAGGAGGATGTATCAATTGTCAGGAGAGGGTGGAAAGCAAGATGGAAGAAATAGAATATGAAAGGGGGTACAGTAAAAGGAATGAAAGCAGTTGCAGCTAGGGGCCGAAGGCACGCTGCAAAGACCCTTAAGTAATGCCTACATCGCACCGCATGAGGCGCACTGGCGGCACAACCCCCCCCTACGGGAGCAGACCTCTTTAAGACTTATGATTTATAAAGGTCATTGATTTTCTCAATGCGTTCTCGAATTTCATGCTGTGAATAATGAATTTCCATAATTTATGTTATGATTAAATTATTCTGAT
>NC_089752.1:2663000-2800500 GCF_040412425.1 Macrobrachium rosenbergii
ATTTTGTAAAAGAAAACCATTGAGATGGCTATTTTGTAAAAGAAAACTATTGAGATGGCTATCTGTCTGTCCGCCCTCAGATCTTAAAAACTACTAAGGCTAGAGGGCTGCAAACTGGTATGTTGATCATCCACCCTCCAATCATCAAACATACCAAATTGCAGCCCCCTAGCCTCAGTAGTTTTTATTTTATTTAAGGTTAAATTTAGCCATGATCGTGCTTTTGGCAACGATATCGGATATGCCACCCCCGGGCCGTGGTTAAAGTTTCATGGGCCGCGGCTCATACAGCGTTATACCGAGACCACCGAAAGATAGGCCTATTTACGGTGGCCTTGATTATACGCTATACAGAAAACTGCCACTATGGGGTTTATATCCAGTCGGAGATAAATGTCATGTAATTAATAAATATTAATTTATTAATAAATATTAATAAAAAATATTGATTAATTAGCAAACACTATTCATAGTATGGTAAGTATTTTGATTTAATTAACAAGACCAATTACTTAGCTAGTTAAAGGAAATATCTCCTTTCCGTCCTTAGAAGCTGACAAATTCAATTATATCTTCCAATCGAACATTTACTGGCACTGTAGAATTTTGGTTTATATAATTTCCTGTTCGTATATGTCTTGGTATATATTAATGCATACTCACACACACACACACACACACACACACACACACACACACACACACACACACATATATATATATATATACTTATATTATATATTATATATATATATATATATATATATATATATATATATATAGAGAGAGAGAGAGAGAGAGAGAGAGAGAGAGAGAGAGAGAGAGAGAGAGAGAGAGAGAAGAGAGAGAACCTAAACAGAGACGATACAAAATGTCCACAGAAACCCGGACTAAGGCGGATACTGTAACGTTCGAGTCAAACCAAAACAGCCTCAAAACCTCAATTAACATCCCATTCAGGTGTAGCGGACGTTTCTGCTCAACAGGTGACCGCTAATTAGCCTTGCTCAGTGACATCTGGCCTACATCCCGTTTTGGATCGTTCTCGTTAAATGTGAGCATGGCTTGAGTGAATAATAATAATAATAATAATAATAATAATAATAATAATAATAATAATAATAATATTGCATCACCAACACCGGAGCTGCACAATGGAACCCACAGATTTAATCTAAAACAAAATACCGCGTACTCGGAGGTATACAAAGTAGACCACCATCAACGGTGACTGTCAGTTCACGGAGAGTGGCAGCGTAAGAGCGAGCAATAATAATAATAATAATAATAATAATAATAATAATAATAGCATCGCCCACGGCAGAGCTGCGCAAAGGAATCCACAGATTTAATCTAAAACAAAATACCGCGTACTTGGAGATATACAAAGTAGACCACCATCAACGGTGACTGTCAGTTCACGTTTGAGTGGCGGCGAAAGAGCGACCGCCAGAATAGACTGAGATAATACTATGTAGCTTCGTTCAAATGTCTTTCAGGACCTGACAGTCATAAGAAGAGGAAAGCTCTTGTTATTACTGAAGATTAAGTTTCATTATGTTAGGTCAGCATGTCCTAAAAGATAAATGTTTTGGAGACGATGTACACAAGTATGTGCTTGGTCTTCAGTGTATGACATTTGTATCTATGCGTCATGTCTGTTACACTAGAGAACTGACAAGCATGCAAACGTAGCATCTGAAAAAGGATTCATCAGGAGCATGACGATTAATATAAAGACGACCTTATGGCCGTTTTCGTGTAGTAATTCACGAACGAAACAAATTAGCTTTCCCTAAAAGCAGCGAGGTCTCCTCGCATTTATTTTTATTTAGAAGGGCTTTTGCCTGCTGCGCATGAGTCGCTGTACCGAATACATAAATCTAGGCGTATGACTAATCATACTCTTCGTGCTCATTAGGACGTTAATACGTTCTATGACTTCTGATTGGGTGTGCAGCCTCATAACGCCTGATCTGATTCAGTTGGGAGGATTCCAGTCTTATGGGGATTGGTGTGTCGATAATTCAATCTCTCAGTCGTAATTTAGTCCTATGGTTCAAGAATGTACGTGCAAGTGGTGTTAAGCGTCATGTGGAAGGCCGTTCAAGCCTCTTTCTTTGTAATTCGTATTATCATTGCTCTGTGACCGTCGTTGTTATTCGTACATAATTATAATTACCAAAAGATGGAGACGAAAGAACTGGGTTTATCATTTCTGTATTACTTAGGCCGAGATCTACGTGGATCTTGGATTAAGCTAGTCTTGTGCTGGCACGTTCTCATGCTCTATAGTGCATCCCATACAAAAGGGGTAAGCGGTGTCTTTAATTCCGTAGTACTATTGTGCGGGGGACTCAATGGCAGGTACTGTATTATTATTACTATTATCTAGTCTCATAATTCGCGGAATATCACCTATGTTAGTGTTTAATTGTTGTAGCTGTTTGTTAGCTCGTTACAGCCAAATAAGAAGAAATAGGTTTTATTTTTTTTTTACTATTATCACTAATTGTAGCAGTAGTACTAAGACTTCTCTATATCTTCTTTTCCTTTACAAATACACTGGTTGAGTAAAAGTAATAACCTTTTACAATTCAACCTTCCGTTCATTTTTCTTTGAACTTGGTCACTGCAAGTAATGTGATATAGAGAAAACTACAGAATAAACTTAGCTAGCACTTGTCTTCCCTCTCAAGAGCGAAAAGGTTACACAAACCATAGGCCTAGCTTTCCTTTCTCAGTTGCGAGCAAGACCAGCTTTCATGATATCGAGAAAAATGAGGAAATCATGAACTCAAGATATAAGCGTTTTGTTCATTCCTCATACCAGCCACTGATGGATTTCCAAACTCTTTTATTCTCTAATCATTCAATCTTCCTGGGTTCAAAATACATGGCTGCCATCGCCTACGAAGTCCATAGACGCGTACTCTGCTCTAAAATGGAAGACTGCAGTATCTGCAAAAATACAACATTGAGAAAAATGGTAGATACTGCACTTTTTCCCGCATACTACTGATTTTGCGGATGCCGAATGGGACACCATAAATACACGTTGACAGCATTGACGAATCATTCTGAAACCGCAGTAACTTGTGTATTAGTGTTTCATGAGCCCAATAGGTGGCACATCTCAATTTCGAAAATCTTGCAGATACTGCGGTTTCCATTTTAGGGTACTACTAACTCTCGCCTATATCTACATTGACTATCTATTTATCTACCTATCTATCTCCGCCTTTTTCTTTAACTAGGCCAGATTGGGACTGCGCCAGTAAGTCTAATTCTATCAATAGTTACACAATAGGTACAATGGCAACGATGTCACAAGAGGAAAAGTACCTTACATAGAGCCAATCTCCCTCGCGTTGCAAATGCAGTAATTAGGAAGAGCGTCACGTACTAGAATGGAATCATTTTGACGCCATCCTTAAACGGGAGTTATAAGCACTGTAAAATATTAGGAAAAGCGCCTTATTTAAAATGAGGTCTTAATAGCCAAGTTTCACGAGAATTTCTGTTGGTGCCATTTCTCAGGGATGGTTTGGAGAGCGTTAGGAACTTGACTCTCTTTATAGCTGCATGGATGGATATATATATATATATATATATATATATATATATATATATATATATATATATCATAATATATATCACTAACAGGACCTCATTAAAACCAGATGGTATCTAGCGCAGATATTTATTCAGGGAAAATTTACAGCTTTCTGGGACTAACAGTTAGTCTAGAAACTGTGACTTTTCTTCAATGCTATCACCGCTAGATACCATCAGTTTTAATGAGTCCTGTTAGTAATATTAATGCACAGAACAACTGTGTAAGTGATAAAATTAATATATATATATATAATATATATATATATATATATATATATATATATATATATATATATATATATATATATATATATGCAAGAATATATACTCTAACTCTCTTTCTCTATCACACACACATGCACATACTGTCCATTCATACAGGAATCAAAGATTTACAACAAAAATCATGCAGTAAAGTTAAAACTTATTCTGCTCATTAAACTATGCATGAAAAATCACGGGACGCACAGGTGATGACACGAGTAAATAAAAAGATTGAATATTCTCCCAGCATGCAGGTGTGTGGAGCAGAACATGACGCTGTTGTTAAAGTCAGAGGTCGAACGTCAGATCCGGCGAGATTTCAATTCAGAAATCTTCTGGAAATGTCAAAAGGGAAAGCAGTGTAAAAATAGAAAGCAATATATACTGAAGTTAAAATTCCTAGAAATATCTAACAAAAATAAAAAGTAAACAATGCGCCGAAGTTTTCTGTACAGACGCTACAGCGTATAATCAAGGCCACCGAAAATAGATCTATATCTTTGGGTGTTCTCGGTGTAATGCTGTATGAGCCATGACCCCATGAAACTTTAACCACGGCCCAGTGGTGGCCTATCCTATCGTTGTCAGAAACACGATCATGGCTAACAACCTTAAATAAAATATAAACTACTGAGGCTAGAGGCTGCAATTTGGTATGTTTGATGACTGGAGTGTGGATGATCAACATACTAATTTGCAGCACTCTAGCCTCAATAATTTAAGATCTGAGGCGGACAGAAAAAGTGCGGACAGAATAAAGTGCGGACGGATAGACAATAACTGTGGTTTTCTTCTCAGAAAACTAAAAATATACTGAAGTTAAGATTCCCAGAAATATCTCAAAATAAGTCAAAACACATAAGAAAATCTTCAGAAATGCAGAGAAAGTTAACCATGTTAAAAATCGGCAAAGTCAGAGATTATCTAATCTTGGAGCAAAATATGACAGGTGTTTCGTCCTCGACGAAGAACACATGTGATGTACTGATGACGTCCATTAGAGAATTTCGTCGGTAATACTTATAGCTAGCTTTCAGACGCGGGAATATTTTCGAAGCAATTTAAAGTGTTAAAGCTTTTTCACCACCAACACAATTTCACCTCTTTCGTATCGCAGTAAGAATGACTTTTCATTCCTGTTACGGGTAAGGAAGTCGTATTTTCTCGCATTATCTTTCAGGAAATCTTAAATAGGGAATAGCAAAGAAAATTGTTGAAATTTCACGCGCTATAGCTATATTATTTATTACTTAATTTATCATAAAAAGTATTATTAAGTAATAATTTATACTATAAATTATTACTTAATTTATACTAAAAAGAACATCTTGATAATACGTCCGCGTGACAAAATTCAGTCTTGCACAGTCACCTGCAATCTGGTTCCAGCGAAGCCTTCAAGACAGTATCACAAGACGAGGAACAATTTAGCAGAATGAAACACGATTCAGCTTAATATGACGACCGCAATAAATGACACGTAATCCAAAACATGAAATTCAAATGATAAACGGATCAAATTTTTCATTAGTCTGCAATGACGTCTTCACTGTATCGCAAGAACTGAAAGACTGTCGAGCCGTTTTTCTAACAAAGACTGATTGATCCACGCATGTTACCCACGGGAGAAAACAGAAAACCTGTACTAAATGAACTGGCAAGAGCCTGGGAAGCGCAGTTTACCTTTAAATGCAACACAAAGTGATTGAGTATGAGCTGGCATAGTTGATTCGGAGGACCGGTACTGAAAGAGAATGGAGGCGATCCTGCGGAAGTACGCTCTGGACACAGGGTTCTTTGTCGGAAACAAGTTACTGTCAAAGAAGAAAGTTCGTAGGCATGCCAAAGAAAAGAGCGAGGCAAAGAGTTTCTCAGGTCATGTGTTAGTAGAGAATCGATGAATATAATGTAGGGTGGCCGGAGGTCCATCTGATCAGTACCTGATTGAAATTAAAGTAAAAATATCAGGCAGTTTCTGTGTTGTGGAGGGCTGGTTAAGAATATAGCTATGAATAATAATAAAGGCAAATGGGTTTGATAAGCAAAGAAGTAAGGAAACCAAAAAAAGAAGATGGATGAAAAATAGAATGAGCATGCAAAATTCAAGGTTGAGGTCACTGGGTCATCAGGGAGATTTTCGGTATAGAGAGTTTAAGAAGATTAAAAAAAAAACCATGGTGGATAATGTGATTGGCAGCAGTGAAATTAGTGGTTTTTCGTCTGAAGTACAATTGCTGGGCAGAGGAGAATTTTGTGTAACCATTAGTATATAAAAAATGAGTAATGTAGTCAAAGACCAAGAGATGAAGTTTAATGAAGAATTTGAAGCAGAGAATCGTTTTAATGTATGGATGGAGTGAGTATTCTGAAGAAGTGTAGATTGTGCAGGATAGAAGAGCTCTAGGCAGATGTCAATGATGCAAGTGGTAAAAATTCTTCTAAATTTTCGAAGGCATATAGAAGCAACTGTTGAGGATGTAAGGAGTGCGGTATAATTGTGAAAGAATGGAAATGCATCAGAGGTTGAGGAGGTATCAAGAAATGGTGGCGAGTGCTTAAATAAGTGAATGACCGAGATGTGTATGGTACCCCTGCAATGATGGATAAGTTCCATAAGAATGAGTAAGATGATTATTTGTTTCCTGGAATATGAGTAAAAGTGACAGAGATAATAATAAGTATTGAAAGGTGTATGAATTGAATTGAATATAGAATCTAGGCCAAAGTCCAAGCACTGGGACCTATGAGGCCATTCAGCGCCTAAATGGAAATTGACAGTAAATAGTTTGAAAGGTGCAACAGGAGGAAAACCTCGCAGCTGAACTATGAATCTATTGTTAGAAGAGGGTGGAATGTAAGATGGGAGAGAGAATATGAAAGGAGGTAGAGTAAAAGGAACGGAAGGGGTTGCAGCTAGGGGCCTCAGGAAGGCACGCTGCAAAGAACCTTAAGTAATGCCTACAGTGCACCGCATGAGGTGCACTGATGGCACTAACCCCCTACTGGGTAAAAGGGGTATGTACTTATAAACTGTATATAAAATAAAAACTCGGGTGATGGCAACGGGTTTCTTTGTGCTTGCTTAAGTTGTTTTGATCTTGAAATTTTTTCAGTTTAAAAAATTTTACTCTCTCTCTCTCTCTCTCTCTCTCTCTATACATATATATATATATATATATATATATATATATATATATATATATATATATATATATATATATATATATATATACATGCTGTTTTTCCATCTCCCTCTGAGAACACACTCATGAAATGTACGCCTACAGGTCTAGCAAATTTATCAAAAGCAACCAGTCGAATTTAGTGATTTCTTCAATTCTCTTCTGTACGCGTAGCAACCAAGCATTTCATGGAGGAAGCTAAACAATTAGGAACATTGAAGTTATAAGTCAAAAGGCTGACCCACTGTGCGGATCGATTGCGGTGACATTCTGCTTCGCTATTAAATCATCACTACCCCTGTTGCTCTCATTACCATTGCAAATGGTGCTAATTGCGATGACCATTACGTTTATTGATTGACCTTCTTATGCCAAATGTTGTTTAGATTAGTACAGAATAGAATATTGAATTTTGGCCAAAGGTCAAGCATTGGGACCTGTGAGGTCATTCAGCGCTGATAAGGAAATTGAGAATAGAAAGGTTAGAAAAGGTTTAACAGGATAAAACCTCTCAGTTACTCTATGAAACAATTATTAGGAGAGGGTGGACAGCAAGACGGAAGAGAGAGAATATGAACGGAGGTACAGTGAAAGGGATGAAAGGGGTTGCAGCTAGGGGCCGAAGGGACGCTGCAAAGAACCTTGAGTGATGCCTACAGTGCATCGCATGATGTGCACTGATGGCGTTACCCCTCTACGGGGGGATAATATGGTTTAGTGTGCTACTTGAAACCACCTTAGTCGAATATATTGAAGAAGTGACGAAGGAAGAAACGAAAGAACTCTTGACCTTTTGAGCTCATTGTCGTAAAAAAAAAAAAAAAAGTAATCAATGAAACTGAGGACACGGGATACAAGAGATGAACCAAGTCTTTGACTGGATCTTTACGTGTTTTTTTTTTTTAATAAAACCTCAAAAAAAGAGTTTTTCATGGAAAAAAAAAGAAATTACGAATTAAAATGCAGATAGGCTAAAATAATCAAGCCATAGTTAAGATTCTAAGGGCCTATAAAAAAACAGAAGAAAAATGTAAAATTTAATAACCAACGTTTGCTTCTTGAGGTTTTTTTTATATAAAAAACAACAGATAACAAAAGATATGTAATGGAAAATTAGATAATAATACATGACGATAATAAAAAATGATCATATATATATTATATCTGTATATATTATATATAATATTATGTATATATTATACATATGCATTTATTATATATATATATATATTCAACATATACAGTATATATATATATATATATATATATATATATATATATATATATATATATAATTATTAAGCTGTCTTTGAATAGCCGAGACCTAGACCGCGCTCATCATGGCCTGGAACGCAGAGATAAAAGTACATGACAGGTACGTGTCAAGGTCCCACTTCATGAAATGATTTTCTGAATGTTATAATCTGTCTTGACCTACATAAGTTATTCATGGAAAATCTCATCCGAAAAAAAGTAATAAATAAATAAACGTAATATCAAAAGACCAACGCGCGTGAATACGAGGGCTGATTGCATTGAAAATCTGTTGAATTGAACTGAATATAGAATTTAGGCCAATGGCTAAGCACTGGGACCTATGAAGACATTCAGCGCTGAAACGGAAATTGACAGGAAGAAGGTTTGAAAGGTGAAACAGGAGGAAAACCTCGCAGTTGTTAGAGAGGGTGGAAAGTCAGGTGGAAGAAAGAGAATCTGGAAGGAGGTTCAGTAAAAGAAACGAAAGGATTTGCAGCTATGGGCCGAAGGCACGCTGCAAAGAACCTTGAGTAATGCCTACAGTGCACCCCCTTCTGCAATATCGATTCTTCTTGAGTAGCAAAGCAAATGGATTGAAAAACCCCCAAAAGGGTAGAGTCTCTCCTCAGATATCGATTAATTTAACGGCTTTTTTTCCGGCCTGATTTGGCGCTAATGAGAATTTATGATATAGCTATTTGGGTGACTCGAATTAGCAGGTTTTTCAGATTTTAGCTACGAGCAATTCTTCGTGGACAAACTTTGGTTCAAAGTTATGTAAATATGAAATGCTGACGTGTGTATATATATATATATATATATATATATATATATATATATATATATATATATATATATATATATATATATATATACATACACACATACATACCAATATATATAAACAAATATTTTTATACTGTGTACGTATGTACATATATACATATATGTATAGATACACTTTTGTATGGTTGCCTGGTTTTCATGTCTAAAACTAATTGTAAACCCTAAACTACTTTTTAAAGAAAAAAGGTCTAATAAACCAAAGTGGTTAAACGAATCTCTTCAAAAGAAGAAAAAGAAACTTCCTGTCACAGTATTCCTTGCACGTCATGGGGTCATAGGTCAGGTCAACGGGCCGGGTGGTTAAAAGGAAACACGTAAAGCGGTCACGTCTGATCGTTGTGTTTTCCCGTTGATTTTCTATTGTCCACGAGACCTATTGTTTAACTTCACCTTGAAGCATGGTATTAAGAATTAACTTCAATGTAAAATCTATTTCTTAATTTCTTTTCGATATATGACGATGAAAAATAAAATATATATTTTTTTACAGTCCTTAGGAAAAGTGTTTATTTTTAATCGAATTTCTTGCAACGTATCAAAGTTATTTTCCAAACCGGATCCGACAATACTCGTAACATTCTCAACCATTAAGCCTAGCTCTTGTCAACTCCATCCAAGCAAATACAATAAAAGGGAACAGAATTTACAAGAAGCATATGACTAAATAAGAACAAAAATATTTACAAAATGACCCCCAAATCACCTGTTCAGTATTGTGCTACAAGAACTTACCTTTTCATTAAGGGATCCAGAAAGAGAAGTGTAATGTCCCCGGATGATTGTACGCTCGAAACTTCTGGGATACTTTTCTGTTTAACTACATATTCACACAGTCACAAACAGAATGCAGGAGATGCTATTTACAATTATTTCTCAGCGATGAAAGTCAACATATGATGTTTACATTCGCAGCGGAAGGTACCGAGAAGTCGACTCGCTCAGCGTAACGGTAACGGGACACCTGAGACCTGATAAACCCGTACACGTCAACAAACTGCACGGATCTGGACGGAGGCGGGAAATGTCGATCTATGCCGGTTACGACAATTGCTCTCCGACTTTTCTTTTTCTCAATTAACCCAATTTTATATTCAATGAGGAACGTGTGTTTCTCGTTATAAGGTTTTTATTTTCATACTACGAGCAAACAGCTGGAATTATTTATTCAAATGCGAAGGTATATCAAACTTCGTGCGTCCGCCAGCCAACACTAAGGTGCAGCCTCGGCAATAAATAAGATAAAGGAATAAAAAAGTAAATGTTCATCGCAGTTTAAGATGTTCACGTTACCTTAATTGATACAAGGAATTTGTTCTTTGCAAGTGTTTTTCTTGCCTTGAGTCTTGTTATGGAGCTTGATGGAGCAATTAATAAATTGCGCACTTTTCAACAGAATCTGTTAAAAGATAACAAATCTGCCATTACAGAGTACTTATGACGGGAAAGATGAAAATCAGGCAGAAAAGAATTCGTGCCTTATAAAAAATCGTAGTGTATCAGACATGCATGCGCATACGGTGTATGAGTTCAAACAGTCATACCTGCAATTGTTATTAGACTTAACCTCTCATACTTTTACTGTACACGTTTACACATTACTCAGGCTTTTGCGCCTCCTGAAATTAAGAGCCACCTATTTTCCTCCTGTTTGCGTCACTGTTTAAACCAGCAGCTCCTTGGTGTTCTTGGGTCGCTACAATGCTCTCTTGCAGTCACTGCACAAGACGAAACCACCACGTACATACATATCCACGCTCTTCCTAAGAAGTTATTTGTAACTACTTCTCATCAAGTCAGCAGTTTTACGATTAATGTATTCAGACATTCATGTCAACAGTTTCAACTTTTTTCCCCTTCTTATTTATACAAACTCAGCATCCGCAAAAATGCGCGCTCAAGTTTTCTCCAGAGAAGTTCTGAACTGGCATTTCAAAATTCAAAAACAGCCGTCAGTACTCAGTTTTGCATCATCCGTCGGTGAACGACGGCGACTCGAAACTTGAGTAACCCTCCAGCAAGTAAGGAATTCCGTACTGAATGCGCTTTCCTCCCATACTCCATTTGGCCATTCGCTCTAATTAAAGAGCAGAGACTATATAAGTTAAATCCTAATTGCGTCTCCAGTATCGTATTTACCAAGGTGGAATTAGGTAAGGTAAGTTACGAAGAGGTCCCATTTTCAGTTTCACTGTGCATGGCGTCATTCAGTACCTATCCGCTCAGCTAGCGAGCCATTATCTTCAGTCTCGCAAGCAACAGTTGTTGAAGTAGGGTTCGTTACGTGACTACCATGGTAATATGCCGTTGTTGATGTTACTCTGACTCGCAAAAGAACAATAAAATTCACTCCTAACGCTTCATCAGGATCCCAAACCATGTAGGAAGTGGGTGAATACAATATGAGGAAGCAGTGATAGTATCAGCCGCGAAAACGCAAGAGCATGTTCCGTTCTTTGCCAGCCCAACGATTTTGCAAGGAACCTCAGGCATGAGTTACTTAATTGCTGCTGCACAAATGCAAGCAAACTAGAAGAAAATTCCATATTGAACCAGCATCTGCCAATATCTGTCTGTTAGTACTACTGTAGATTCAGGTATCTGTAACATCATTTTGGTATCTTTAGTTTTGTTTACCCGTTACCTGTAGCATTTTGCTTAATTGGATGAACCATTAGGCTCATATGGATGCATCTGTCTGTTGATTAATGGATGCATCAATCTGTTGAAGAGTATAAATAAAATATTCGACTAACAAGTCAAGAAGACCATGTGCGAAATGTTACGATTGGGAGTAGGCCTAAGTGTTCGTTAAGATTAACTGCAAAGGGGAGAAGGCTAGTAAACTCGTATGTGAGTGAGTGAGAGCGATTGCAAAATTCTGTTTAAATTTCTTTTCATGGGTATGAAATGGGTCTATTCTTTGCGGCTGGTGGGTAAGAAAGGGGAAAAATGAATTTCAACATGTAAGAGACAAAAATAATTCACAAAAAAGTTTTGCATGCATATGAATAGGCCTAAGATTTTCAATGAGCGAAGGTCAAATGATTGTCAACATATGAGGGAAGAGAGAAAGAGAGAAATAAGCCTACTGTTTCTTATGCTCAGGAAAGGAAAAATGATTGCTAACATATACAGGCTACACACACACACACACACACACACACACACACACACACACACACACATATATATATATATATATATATATATATATATATGGATGGTATACAAAGTAGGGAGACAGGGATATTCAATGTCGCTTGGGGGTCGTCCAGGGGGAGCAAAGGCCCCCGCCCAGGATAGGACATGGCTCCCTAAGTTAGGTTAGGAAGGTAAGGTTAGGTTAGGTCAGGACACGGCATTCTTAGAAAGGTTAGGATTTCTCATGCCTACCCATCACCTTCTCTGCATCTGCTACACACACATATATATATATATATATATATATATATATATATATATATATATATATATATATATATATTAATAATCTTTACAAAGTTACCAATCAGCCATCATGGTGGAGGTAGTCTGGTATCGATTCTAAATGCAGTGCCTGAATTCGACAGGTATAGTACACCAGAATCGATATCTACTTATATCTTTCTTGATACCCAAGTGGCCAAAATCACTGTCTATAAACCAGACCATGGCTCGAAT
Source organism: Macrobrachium rosenbergii (assembly GCF_040412425.1). Lineage (NCBI taxonomy): Eukaryota > Metazoa > Arthropoda > Malacostraca > Decapoda > Palaemonidae > Macrobrachium > Macrobrachium rosenbergii. The sequence goes on from NC_089752.1 coordinate 2,675,828, forward strand.
CCTGGCCTGCACAGAAGCGCCATTAATTATAAATCCCCCTAAGTGTAAGTTATTCCTAAGGTTTAGCTAATTCAGTATTAAAGGATATTTGATGCTTACCATTGTTGTAATTACAAAAAAGCCACACGTGTATAAGTGATAGAAATATATATATATATATATATATATATATATATATATATATATATATATATATATATATATATATGTTATGTATAATATATAGAGCTTAATCCTGAATTGTGCCTGCTATAGCTTATTACAGTACTGCCAATTTGTCACTTCGAGTTGGAAGTAACGAAACTGATACAAAATAAAATTCCAAATATTTATAGAATTTAGCTCAAGGAATATATTTTTTAGTGTGAATTATCAGAACAAATCTTGATGTTCAGGAAGAAATAATGAGCTTTTTGATTAGATGTAGAATTCATTTTAGAAGGAAAATATGATAGTATGCTGAGTAGGGAGACAGATATTCAGCGTTACTTAGGGCTTTCCTCCCCCCCACCCCCCGGCCAGGTCAGGGCACAACGCCCTAAGTTAGGTTAAGAAGGTAAGGTCTGGTTAGGTCAGGACAAGGCGCCATTCTAGGAAAGGTTAGGATTTCTCACGCCTACCCCTGTCCCCCTACTCTGCATCCTCTCCGGGAAATATTAAAATACAAGAAGTATGAAAAAATGGAAAAGTCACCTTTTTCAGTAATTTTGGATTTCCATTTGATTGAAATGAGTTAGATAAATGTAATAAGTTTCTATGGAATATATAAATAAAACCTTCATTTTGGCTTCCATTTCCAATATTCTATTTGTATTTTAACAGCTAAATCCATGATGAAGTCAGCATAAAATTGTCATAGAGCAACACCACAAACTCAAAAATGACCAGCAACAAGAGCTCTGTCAAGTGACGTCACTGCACCGCCGTATTCTCGGGAGCCTGCCTGGTAAGTGTACCATCTCTCGTTACATCTTGGTACGTACGAACTTAACACATGGTATTGTAAGCCATTCGTCTACGCCATTCACTTAAGTGCGTTAATCTAATAATAAAGGACCACTAACATGATATATAATAAGATTTAAACGGTGCGTCTGTTGCCGTATGTAAGCTAACCCAACCGACGCCCGCCATTAGCTGAGCCGTTGAATGACAATAAATTTAAATGCATCCTGCTTACAGCGCTTTGAAGCTTGACTGCATTATATTGTAAATGATAACAGTGTCTGTGTTGATGTTTGTGCTTAGTGTTTAATTGTCCAGTATTACTTTATTAAAACTTACACAATAACGATAACACATTAGCGACTGACGTTGCCTCTCTTTGCCCTGTCTGTTGAACGGATTACGTGCCTAAAAGTCATGCATTTGCGGATGTAAAGCCTTAAATGTCGAAAGTGGAATTCAAACATGAAAATGCTTTTATATATATATAAATATATGTGTGTGTTGTGTGCATGTGTGTGTTACGGGAGCTCTATAATACTCTGAGATACTTACGATGTACAATATATAAAGAATATGTTTAATCTTTACTGATTATGTTAAAGTGATTTAGACGTTTGCCACACTAGCGAAAATTACCGGGTTCGATTCAAGAAGCATCTTGAGATATCCTCCATCTGTTACAGTAATCGATAAAGATATCTTATTATCATTCTGTAAAATAACATAAACTAATTTTGATATAAAGAATTAAATTGAGGAGAAATCATTCGATTGATAAAAGAATTCGCATAAATCAGAAAAGGGAAATCCTATTACCATCACAAACCGACAAGTGAAAAAAAAATGATTCGCTACAATTACGCCATAATTAGTAACGGTTCGTGGCTAATTATGAGGAAAAACAATTTGTGTGGTTTTGGCTCGAAGGAACAATACGATTAGGAGACAAAAAAAAAGAAACTAATTGCATCGAGAAACAACACGTGATTTTGGCGCGAAACAATTCGGCAAATTTGCTCGCTGCCGCTGAAGAGTACGATACTTTTTTCGCCATCAAATGCAGTAATTTCTAGTTTTTTATTTATTTATTTTTTTGGGTGGGGTTGGGATTGGGGAGATCTGGCATTGAATATAAAGAAGTGCTTTTAAAAACTGCTTACTTTTCTTTGTATGATTAATGCATACAACATAGCCTGCAATTGGAACCAGGAAATTTGTAATTCGGATGGTAGGCCTACTTGAAGTGCAGTGCTGGGTGATTATGTTTCCAATACCATTAGACCATAATTCCTTGTATGGTTTCTGTGATGTACAACAACTATAATATGTTTGTTAAATTTACATATAATTACAAATCATTTCGAATTTTATTATCGATATTTCATCCATAGTCAATTTTTTTTTGACAAGTGCAAAAAGGTCATCAAATCTCTCTCTCTCTCTCTCTCTCTCTCTCTCTCTCTCTCTCTCTCTCTCTCTCTCTCTCTCTCGTTTACAAACCAAGCCGAAGCACCAGAGAAAACTGCAGCTTAATACCATTGTGTCTCTGTTGACCTACACATTTAAAAAAGTATCTAGTAGTTAGTTGAATGTGGTGGGATTATGTTGAGGACTTAGTGGCTGATTATATATATTATATAATTATATATACATACATATATATACACACAATATATATAATTCACAAACGAGTATCGGAAAGTTATGAATCTCAGGTATCAAGAGGGAAGACTCCCGTAGGGGAGTAGTGCCGTCAGTGCACCTCACGTGGTACACTGTAAGCATTACTCGAGGTTCTTTTCAGTATCCCATTTGGCCCCTAGCTGCAACTTCTTTCATTCCTTTTACCGTACCTCCGTTCATATTCTCTTTCTTCCATCTGACTCTCCACCCTCTCTAACAATTGCTTTAAAGTGCAGCTGTGAGGTTTTCTTCCTGTTACACCTTTCAGACATTGTTAATTTCCATTTCAGCGCTGAATGACCTCATAGGTCCCAGCGCTTGGCCTTTAAAGGCCTAAATTCTATGTTTCAGTTCCAGAGAGAAAACTGCACGCCATAGCCAGTCAAATTTTATTGAACTGAATATAGAATTTAGGCCAAGCACTGGGACCTATGAGGTCATTCAGCGCTGAAACGGAAATCGACAGTAAAGGTCTGAAAGATTGTAACGGGAGAGAACCTCAAAGACCAGCTGCACTATAGATCAACTGTTAGAGAAGGTGGACAGTAAGATGGAAGAAGAAATATGAAGGAGGTACAGTGAAAGGAACGAAAGGGGTTGCAGCAGAGCCGTAATAAAGGTTTTCCCCCATCTTGTCCGGTCATTCTTCAGTGGCTGTACCGAGTTCATTGTCACCCAGGACGCGAGTTTCTTCGAAGTGGATGTTTGAATACAGATGAAAGTTGAAGTCACTCGGTACCAGGCCGGGAAAGGTTCAGTCTTCTCCTTTTTGGGCCTGGAACGCGATTTTAGATCTTTAGTGACATCTTGTGTACACACTTTGTGAGGAGTAAAGGTGATGTTTATATATATATATATATATATATATATATATATATATATATATATATATATATATATATATATAATATATATATATATATACTCATATATATATTTATATAAATATATATATTGCATATAAATATATACATATCTGCATATATATGTATAGATTTATATATATATATATATATATATATATATATATATATATATATATATATATATATATATATATATGTGTGTGTGTGTGTGTGTGTGTGTGTGTAAACCGTTTGTGTTCCATCCCTAGCTGAGGTGACTCCAAAAGAGCCTGCTACCATTTTGGTTCTCAGCAATTCTTTCGGGATGAGGTTGCTAGCCTCATGCATGCAGTTATCATGTCAGCAACAAGCCGTAGACCACTAACCGCCACCGGGTGGTGCTTAATGCACTGCTTAGGTGGATATAGATGCAATTCTCCTGCTTTCCCTTTTTTTATTTTGTTGTAACGGACCCAAGCCATTTCCTCGTGGGTTTGATCCCCGGTGCGGTATTGCAACCACTGAATTGAGTTCCATTTGGGAAGTATACGACATGTGTAAAAATGTCTCTCCTAGTAGCGATGCCACCAATACTATCCTACAGTGGAAGATTGCAGTATCTGGAAAAATACAAAACTGAGAAAAATGGTAGATACTGCAGTTTTCCCTTGCCTTACTACTGATTTTGCAGACACTGCGTATGGGACCCCCTAAATACTCGTGGAAAGCATTGAAGAATCAATCTGAAACTGCAGTAACATGTGTATTAGTGTTTCACGAGCCCAATAGGTGGCATATCTCAATTTCGAAAATTTTGCAGATACTGCAGTTTTCCATTTTAGGGCAGAATTATAGGCAGCAGGCATAGACTGTAGTGATCTGACCTTAGATCGTTTCATTGTTATTAATTTCAGCATCAGCAAACAGATATCAGAACTGTGCCAGCCAGTCTCAAAACTATCGAGGGATTGGGTACAAACCTTACAGCTACTGTAGGTGATAGCATTAGGCATCGCTAAGATATTCATTGCAGTGTAGCTTTTGAGACGCTCTGGTTTGTCCTGCTTCAAGAACCACAAATTGTTCATTCAAAGATCTGATGACGCAGTCTGCCTCCAAACCGAAGTATTAAATTGCTAAACTTTCAAAATGTTATGACAAATGACTCATTTGCAGACGTATTGGCAAATGGTTCTTTGCAATTTCCAGCCTCTTCTTTGGTACCAGGGGCGTCATTTCAGATTTTCGTTTGGTGGGGGGGTGTTGGGCAAAGACGGATCGGCCAGCGAAGCGAGCCTAATCAGCCGAGTTTTTTTTTTTATTTTGAGTTATTTTATGTGTTTTTGAAGCCACATGAGCAAGGCATTTCAGTAAAAATTATATATTCCCACTACTATCTGTTTTATCTCATCATCACAGGTAACTAGTAGACAGACAAAGAGGCTTTGGGGGGGCAACTTGGGTCTTGGGGGGGGCAAGTTGAGTCTTGAGGGGGCAATTGACCCCCCATCCCCCCCATGACGCCCCTGTTTGGTACTGCAACAACTTGCAATTATATTGCTTGAAGCCCATAATTTCTATAACTGATCAGACACACCTTTCGTTTTTCTAAAGGGTTGACAACTGCGTCTAACTGGATCTTCTACAATAGACTTTTTCTCATGGTAATTTATACTGATCTTCTATAATAGTAGAGGTTTTCTCATGGTAATTATGCGAGGAATCTCTTACCGTCCCGCGTCACAAATGTAGAGGCTGTATGAACCAGTTTGTTGTCCTTGGGACGGTGCGTCAAATCTTGTGATTCCGTCATTAGCTTAATTAAGTAAATCTGTCAGACATTACTGGCCCAGAAATGCAAAACAGTCAAGGTTTTCCCGCATCTCATATGATTCCGCTTGATTTTTTATTCTCGATGCCCAGCTAGCAAGGACATCGCTCACAGCCAAATATTCAAGGATGATGAATTCAAAAAATACGAGTATAAAATGTATAGGTTTCAAAACCAGTTTGTCTAGGCCAGTGGTTCTTTGACTTTTTGCCTTTTGCCCGCCCCCTCTGCCTATGTATAGAGCCCGCCCCTACAATTTTGCCAACTATAATCTATAAACAATATATTTGTCTATTTGTATGCTGTTATACTTATCATAACAATAAAGACAATTCATTAACAAATTTGAAATTAAAATTTACTTGTTTTTGAATTTTGGCGTGTTTTGAGATAATTAGAAAATATATGGAAGCAGTGATAACGATTTTGGCCATTTATGATTAACATCACAAATTAAAAAATAGAGCACCATCTGGCAACTCTGCTTGCGCCCCCAGAACCATGCTTTAGTTTAAGAATCACTGGTCTAGGCTTTCAAGGCAATTTGTAAACCGCCTGCATGAAAAACAAGATTTGTTAATGGAGCACTGACTTCGGTCACCTGTCAGGTGGGAGTTTATTTTTCAGCCGTTTGTATGTTCTATTTGTACTGTCACCTAGAATATGCAAGGTAAATTCTATCATGAATTCTACTCTTGAGATGTCTGGTAAAGAGTAAAGATGAAACCGTTCAGGAGGTCACACTGTGTATTCCGTTTTTATCCTGTATTTGATCTCACACACACACATACACACACACACACACACACACACACACACACACACACACATATACATATATATATATATATATATATATATATATATATATATATATATCTTATATATCTTGTAGGTGGTCAAAGGCTATATCTGGCAGCGGTTCGAATCTCGTGGCGGGGACGAAGCACTTATCAATTACAATTCCCCTTGGGTGTATAAGTTATTCCCAAGGTATAGTGAAAACAAGACATTTTAAACAATATTTTTAGCATGATATTTGTGAACGTAAAAAGTCACACTTGTGTAAGTGACAAATACATACATACACATATATACATACACATATGTTTGTGTGTGGGTGTGTGTTTAGCGCAAGTTGGAAGCTAACATTAGCACTTATACTTTTCAATGTATGACTTGAATTATTGTAACATACGGAAAATTTGAACAATGCTTTTAAAACTCTCTCTCTCTCTCTCTCTCTCTCTCTCTCTCTCTCTCTCTCTCTCTCTGTTTATTAGTACCCTACGGTCTTGCGCTTGTTTACAGAACGAGTAAAAATAACTGGAGAAAGCCCTCGAACGTGTGGTTGCCGCTTGAATAAAATGGTTTAAAGAAGAATGGAATATACCGGATTATACCGTCCTAGCTGGATAAAGGCCAAGGGGAAGCGGCAATATCTCTCAAGAAAGTTTTTTTTTTTTTTTTTTTTTGTATGATTTTGATGGAAGTTGCTCTAAGAATTTTTTCAAAAACTCTGGGTTCAATACAAAGAAAAACTGCCAACACATCTCTGGCCCTAAAATATGTAACTGATAATAATCTCTTTGTGTATATACGTATTTATGTATGTATTCATGTATGTATGTATATATGTATTTATGCATGTATGTATGGTACCAATGCACAATCACAGACATGCGTATCAGGTGAAGACAGAATTTACAAATGATCAACATCAGATGCAAATGTATGTATACATACAGTTCTTGTAAGATGGCTTGTATTGCAGCCCACGTGAAAAAAGTTTTCCTAATTGCGTAGGAATATCTCATTCATGAATACTGAAAAGTTACGTCAGCCTGAGTAAAACGGAATCGTAAAACATTTTCAATGTCGTACGGGTCTATTTCAGTGCAAAATAACATGAACTATGTGAAAATGTATTTGAAATACCAAAAGCAAATCACAGTTAGACGATTGTGTCTTAATGATCGTTTTTGAAAGCGTATTGTATGTTTAAACAAGTAAAAAATGCGCCGAAGTTTCTTCGGCGCAGTCGAGTTTTCTGTACAGCCTCTACAGCGTATAATCAAAGCCACCGAAAATAGATCTATCTTTCGGTGGTCTCGATATAATACTGTATGGACCTCGGCCCGTGAAACCTTAACCACGCCCCGGTGGTGGCCTATCCTATATCGTTGCCAGAAGGACGATTATGGCTAACTTTAACCTTAAATCAAATAAAAACTACTGAAGCTAGAGGGCTGCAATTTGGTATGCTTGATGATCGGAGGGTGGATGATCAACATACCAATTTGCAGCCCTCTAGCCTCAGTGGTTTTTAAGATCTGAGGGAGGACAGAAATAGTGCGGACGGACAGAAAACCCCGCACAATAGTTTTCTTTGACAGAAAGCTAAAAATGCATTTGTTTTTACAGTGAAAGTTCTCGACGATTAGAATTTACCTTCAGTCATCGTAACTCTTGTGACGCACGAAATAATAATCAGATGAATATATTTGGATATGATATGCATGAATGTGGGACTAATTTTTAATGTATGATTATTCGTACCTCATATCATCGTATTGTTATTTGTTAATTCAGTGGTTGTTAAATATGAAAATACCTTTCTTGTTGTATACGCAATATTTAACTTTATTGTCCTAGACCATTTTATTCTGTTTGTAATGCCTGTTCTTTGTTCATATCTTATTTATTTACACACACACACACACACACACACACATATATATATATATATATATATATATATATATATATATGTATATATATATATATATACTGTATATATAGATATATATAAATATATATATAAATATAAATAATTATATATAATATATATGTATATATATATGCATAACAAACACATGTATAATATATATATATATATATATATATATATATATATATATATATATATATATATATATATATTTATATATAACATACATAGATATATAGGCTATATATATATATATATATATATATATATATATATATATATATATATATATATATATATATATATATATATATATATAAATAATCAACACACAATCACGTGTGGAACAAAATAAATCTCTGACACATCAGGATCAGACCAGGTCTTTCAATTGAAGGCCTAGTAGGCAACGCCCTTGCCTTTCAATTGAAAGACCTGGGTTTCGATCCTGATGTGAGTCAGAAAAAAAAAAAAAAAAAAAAAAAAAAAATATATATATATATATATATATATATATATATATATATATATATATATATATATATATATATATATATATATCATGAATTACTAACTCTACTTAGTCTCTCATTTAATTCACATGTTGAACTTAATGCCGGTATTGTGCTTTCGAGAAGAAAAGCCCGCGGTTACGAAATCGCATTTTGTTTATTTCCTGATCACGCGTCTCTACACCTTGGTCGCCTACGGATTCTGCATCACCAAACCTGTGTTTTGACTCTACCGGATCTAATCTGTTTTTGGTGCTCTTTTGGTTTACTAATTTTACAATTGATCATTTCACTTTTCATTGGATTTCTCCCAAGGTCAAGGTCTTCCCTAGAAAAAGAAATTGACTTGAGGATCTATTTAACAGACATTGCCGTGCCCTAAAAATACAAAAAACTGGAAAAATAGTAGATTACTGCAGTTTTCCCTTGCCCTTACCACTGATTTTGCAGATACTGCAAATGGGACCCACTAAATAAAGCATCGAAAGAATCATTCCTGAAACTGGAGTAACTTGTATTAGTGTTTCACGAGGCCCAATGGTGGCATATCTCGGTTTCGAAAATTTTGCCCGATACTGCAGTTTTCCACTTTAGGGCAGTGTTGAAGAAGATAGCAAAAATGAAAAAATGGATCTAAAACCTAATATTATTTTGTAGCAACGAATATAAGCCCGTTAAGCCTTCTTAATTAAAATGAATATCAATCTTTAGCCTATATATGGGTTTTCTGAGCGTGAACGTATTTTTCTTCTGTATTCCCGGGCTGTAAATTCCTGAGAAGTATGCTGGTATTATACCAGCCCGGTTTTTTTGCCATGCTCCTAGTTTAGGTTAGGTTAGGTTAGGTTACATTAGGTTAGATTAGCGATCACAGAGTAATTTAGGTTAGGTTAGGTGGTTAGAGTAAATTGGGTGTGGGAAACAATGAGATTATTTTCAAGAAGATCCTATGGTTAGTTTTCAAGATGTGGCGTCCCGCTTTGTTCAGGAAGGTCGGTACTCAGGTTACATCATGGGAAAAATGCTTTCAGGCTACATTGATTCACATTGATTTTAACATTCTTCAGGAAGAATATATATATATATATATATTATATATATATATATGTATATATATATATATATATATATATATATATATATATATATATATATATATATATATATATTTTTTTTTTTTTTTTTTTTTTTTAATAATGCTTGTAACTTTCATGAGAATTTCTCATGATTGCAGAAGCCAATAAAATATTCACTCCAAGAAATGACTGCTGGAGTGGAATATATTGCCTCTCAAGAAATTCCCAGAGAGATTACTACTACTATTATAAATAATATATATATATATATATTTATATATGTATATATATATATATATATATATATATATATATATATATATTATTTATGTATGTATTTCACACACCGTAGCTGCAGGAACGTTATTAGTACATTCTTGTCAAGAAAGGCTGGAAACGGAAAGTTAAGTATACCTTAGTTAGCAGACCACTGAGCTGATTAGCAGCTCTCTAAGGAGCCTGGCCCGAAGGATTAGATTTATTTTACGTGGCTAAGAACCAACTGGTTACCTAGCAACGGGACCTACAACTTATTGTGGAATCCGAGACCACATTATGACGAGAAATGAATTTCTATCACCAGAAATAAATTCTCTAATTCTTCACTGCCCGGTCGGAGACTCGAACGCTGGGCCAACAGCGCGCTAGCCGAGAGCTCTACCCACCCCTCCAATGAAGAACTAGGCTGGAAACAGAATTGATGGCTTGGAATCGTGATCTTTCAGGACTCTGGCTGTCTAGGATTTGCACGTTCTTGATATTGGAATCCCCCTTTCGTTCATTTTACTGTACCTCCTTTTATAATCTCTTTCTTCCATCACACTCCCCACCCTCTCCTAACAATTGATTCATAGTGCAAATGCTTTGAGGTTTTCCTCCTGTCACACCTTTCAAACCTTGTACTGTCAATTTCCGTTTCAGCGCTGAATGACCTCATAGGTCCCAGTGCTTGGCCTTTGGCCCAAACTCTATATTCAAGTCAGTTCAGTTCAATTCAAGAAAGGATTGAAACAGTTAATTGCTTGGAATCATGATCTTTCAGGATTCTGGGTGTCTAGGATTTGCACGTTCTTGATATTGGGTTTCGAGATCTTGAATTGCAGGGCGCTGACCCAAACTCACGTATGCAATTTGCCCCACTCATCCTCACAAATGGCTATGAAAAGAAACTTGTGTATGTATTCGGAACAGATTCTCTTGCACAATGCTTTTTAGTTTTCTGCAAAAGAAAACAATCGTGCTTTGTCCGTCCGTCCGCACTTTTTCCGTCCGGCCTCAGATCTTAAAAACTACTGAGGCAAGAGGGCTGCAAATTGGTATGTTGGTCATCCACCCCTCCAATCATCAGGCATACCAAACTGCAGCCCTCTAGCCTCTGTAGTTTTTATTTTATTTAAGGTTAAAGTTAGCCATAATCGTGCATTTGGCAACGATATAGGTCAGGGCGCCACCGGGCAGTGGTTAAAGTTTCATGGGCCGCGTGTCATACATCATTATACTGAGACATCCGAAAGATAGAACTATTTTCGGTGGCCTTGATTATAAGGTGTACAGAAAACTCGATTGCGCCGAAGATACTTCGGCGCATTTTTCACTTGTTTTAGTTACTGAGATGGTGTTAAATTTTGATAAATTAAGTTTTATGTAATATAATGAACACTTTTAGCAAATTCTGTAATGCTTTTACCGCAGTGATCTTCGCTGCTTTTCTTGGTATGTAAGTTATATGTACCTACAATATACCGTTACGCCTTCCTCTCTCTCTCTCTCTCTCTCTCTCTCTCTCTCTCTCTCTCTCTCTCTCTCGCGTGTTCTTAGCCGATCATATTGCATTATCCACGGTCGTCAGTGAAAAATTGCCTCTCGCCTTTCCTGGGATGATTCGTTTCCCATCGCGTTGGTTTGTTTAGTTGGCCGCCCACGAGAGAGCTTCGTGTGACGTCAGAATGCGTCACCGAGAATGCTTTTGTTTGGTCCTACTTTTGGCGGTCATTTATGGCGGTCTTCCTGGACTGGTGATGGAAGTAGTGAATGTACGGACTGCTGCCATCCCTTATTCCTAATTTTTTTGCTATTTTTATATAAAAACGAGTAAAAAATGCGCCGAAGTTTCTTCGGCTCAATCGAGTCTTGTGTTCAGCCGCTACAGCGTATAATCAAGGCCACCGAAAATAGATCTATCTTTCGGTGGTCTCGGTATAATGCTGTATGAGCAGTTGCTCATGAAAGTTTAACCATGGCCCGGTGGTGGCCTATCTTATATCGTTGCCAGGAGCACGATTATGTCCAAATTTAGCTTTAAATAAAATGAAAACTACTAAGGCTAGAGGGCTGCAACCTGGTATGTTTGATGATTGGAGGGTGGATGATCAAACATACCAGTTTGCAGCCCTCTAGCCTCTGTGGTTATTAAGATCTGAGGGTGGACAGAATAAAGTGTGGACGGAAAGACGAAGCCGGCACAATAGTTTTCTTTTACAGAAAAATTAACTGTAATTAAAGGCAAATGGGGAGAGAGGTAACCATCCTCTGTCCTACCCGATATGAAATTCTTCAATTTTCGACAAAGTCTGAGAGATGGATGGACGAGTTGTTTATGCAATCTGGCGTCTCGCCCACTAAGGTCATCGACGACGGAAACATATTTCTGGCCGTAAATTATCCTGATTAAACGCGACGAACAAAACAAAAGTCGAGTCTTAAGTTTCAGAGAAACGTGCATTGAATTCATAAAATAGTTGTATCAAAACGGACGTAAATAAAATCTGGAGAAAACCAGCATCTTCAACAAGTATAGTGCCGTCAGTGCACCTCATGCGGTGCACTGTAGGCATTACTCAAGGGTGTTTGCAGAGTGCCTTCGGCTCCTAGCTGCAACCCTTTCATATTCTCTTTCTTCCAGCCTGCTGATTCCCGCCAATAAAACGTTGTCAGTTCCTCCCACAAAAAACGTTGTCGGTTCCTCCCAAAAAAATGCTGTCAGTTCCTCCCACAAAAAACGTTGTCAATTCCTCTCACAAAAAAAACTTTGTCAGTTACTCCAACAAAAAACGTTGTCAGTTCCTCCCACAAAAAACGTTGTCAGTTCCACCCATAAAAGATGCTGTCAGTTCCTCCCACAAAAAAACATTGTCAGTTCCTCTAACAAAAAAAAGTTGTCAGTTCCTCCAACAAAAAAAGTTGTCAGTTCCTCCCACAAAAAAAATTGTCAGTTCCTCCAACAAGAAACGTCGTCAGTTCCTCCCACAAAAAAAAGTTGTCAGTTCCTCTCACAAAAGAAAGTTGTCAGTTCCTCCAACAAAAAACGGTGTTAGTTCCTCCCCAAAAATGTTGTCATTTCCTCCCACAAAAAAACGTTGTCAGTTCCTCCCACAAAAAAAGTTGTCAGTTCTTCCAACAAAAAACGTTGTCAGTTCCTCCCACAAAAAACGCTGTGTGTTCCTCCACAAAAAAATGCTGTCAGTTCCACCCACAAATAAACGTTGTTAGTTCTCCCACAGAAAAACCGTTGTCAGTTCCTCCCACAAAAAAAGTTGTCAGTTCCTCCCACAAAAAAAATGCTGTCAGTTCCTCCCACAACAAACTGTCACCTCATCCAACAAAAAACGTTGTCAGTTCCTCCCACAAAAAACGCTGTCAGTTCCACCTACAAAAAAAACGTTGTCAGTTCCTCTCACAAAAAAATCGTCCGTTCCTCCAGCAAAAAACTTTGTCAGTTCCTCCGGCAAAAAATGTTGTCATTTCCTCCCACAAAAAAACGCTGTCATTTCCTCCCACAAAAACACTGTCAGAGCCTTCCACTAAAAAATACTATCAGTTCCTCCCACAAAAAACACTGTCAGAGCCTTCCACTAAAAAATGCTGTCAGTTCCTCCCACAAAAAACACTGTCAGAGCCTTCCACTAAAAAAATGCTGTCAGTTCCTCCCACAAAAAACACTATCAGAGCCTTCCACTGAAAATCGCTGTCAGTTCCTTCCCCTCCCACAAAAAAAGTTGTCAGTTCCTCCCAAAAAAAAAAAAAAAGTTGTCAGTTCCTCCGACAAAAAAAGTTTGTAACTTCCTCTTGCCAAAACCTGACGCGTAGAGAACAAGAGTTCTGCCAGAACCACTCTTATCCTCTGTTGTCATCCCGGATTCAGATAAACCCTGGTATTAAAGGGCCGGTGACACGCGCCTCTAAAAGGACAACAAGTGTGACGTAGAGAGAGAGAAAGAGAGAACTCAGCGACGAATTCAAATACCAGGAGAGTCTGACGTTTTTCAAGAACTATTTAACAGACGCTTGTAGAAAAAGATTGCAAAAATGAACAAGTGAATAATGCGCCGAAGTTTCTTCGGCGCAATCGAGTTTTCTGTACAGCGTATAATCAAGGCCACCGAAAATAGATCTGCCTTTCGGTGGTCTCGGTTTAATGCTGTGTGAGCCGCGGTCCATGGAGCTCTTAACTACTGCCCGGTGGTGGCCTGGCCTATATCGTTGCCAGAGGCACGATTATAACTAACTTTAACCTTAAATAAAATAAAAACTACTGAGGCTAGAGGGCTGCAATTTCGTATGCTTGATGATTGGAGGGTGAATGATCAACATAGCTATTTGCAGCCCTCTAGCCTCAGTAGTTTTCAAGATATGAGGGCGGACAGAAAAAGTGCTGACGGACAGACAAAGCCGGCACAATAGTTTTCTTTTCAGAAAACTAAAAGTGGTTCTGGAAACTAATATTTTGTATCGAAATATACACCACGTTGATCCTTTAATTAAAATGATTATTTATCATTAGCCTACAGTACATGGGTTTTCTGAGCGTGTACGTATTTTTCTTCCAAATTCTCAGGATACATTGATTCACATTGATTTTAACGTTTGTCAGGAAGAATATTTATAATCATTAGCAGTAACTTTCAGAGAATTTCATTTCATAATTTATTAAGTAAATATATGCATAGCCACATGAACACACACACAAACATTATATATATATATATATATATATATATATATATATATATATATATATATATATATATGTGTATATATATATGTATGTATGTATGTATGTATATATATATATATATATATATATATATATATATATATATATATATATATATATATATATATATATATATATATATATATATATATATATATATATATATATATATATATATATATATATATATATAATGTGTTTAAACGCAGGGTCAGTCGTGAACTAGGTCCTTCGTCTTAAAGACTTCTCTTCGGGTGTTTCATTGACCTTGTTCAAATCAACGTTGCAATGCCAATGGTCATCATCGCCATTAATAAATAATGTGGCCTCAAGGGAATAAAAAGTATATAATTTCCAGGAAATTGATAAAATGTTAAAAATAAATTGACGGTACGTTATACTTCAAAATATCCCCTACGGGATCCCAGGAACGACGATAATTACCCTCTTCATCAATGAACTCTGAGAAAAACGATTTCTCAAGTTCCCAAGGCTGGGGCACTGAACCAGCGCAAAGTACTACACAGAGACTGATGGCAATAATACGAAATACACTTTGCCCTGAATGAATTCTTGGCATGGAAGCATTATAATGCAAACTAAGTGATGCAGAGTTCAATACAAAAATACAAAAATATTTCAATCATCTGGAAAACGGAAATAGAAAGTAATAAAGAGCATTCTATTAATGGGAAATCAAGCTGCAATTATTTTCTTATCAGATCTTCTAAGGAATCCTGCCCTCCTCTTCTGGAGAAGACACTCCATTTCAAGGGTGCCATCAAAGAACTGGCCTACCTAAGGAGTCTTTGGCCTTCACCCTTGGGGCCCTCACCAGGCCTGCTTCCCCAGCCTGGCAGGATGCCTGCCTTCTCCGAGGAAGAAGCAGCCTCTGAGTCTGACCCTTCCTTTCAAGGCTGCTGTCAAGAGACTGGCGAGCCTTGGGGGCTTTTAGGCCTCATCCTTGAAGTCCTTGGGCTCTTCAGACCAGATTCCCCAGCCTGGCAGGGCACTTGCCTTCCTCCGAGGAAGCAGCCTCTGGGTCGGACCCTTCCCTTCAAGGCACCCCTCAAGAGACTGGCGAGCCTTGGGGGATTTTTGCCTCATCCTTGATTCTTGGGCCCCTCAGGCCCTCTTCCCAGCCTGGCAGGATACCACCACCTTCCTCCGAGGAAGCAGCCTCTGGGTCGGACCCTTCCTTCAAGGCACCCCTCAAGAGACTGGCGAGTCCTGGGGGCTTTTAGGCCTCATCCTTGAAGTTCTTGGGCCCTCTCCAGGCCCACTTCCCCAGCCTGGCAGGATACCTGCCTTCCTCCGAGGAAGCAGCCTCTGGGTCGGACCCTTCCCTTCAAGGCACCCCTCAAGAGACTGGCGAGTCTTGGGGGCTTTTAGGCCTAATCCTTGAAGTTCTTGGGCCCTCTCCAGGCCCACTTCCCCAGCCTGGCAGGATACCTGCCTTCCTCGAGAAGCAGCCTCTGGGTCAGACCTTCCTTCAGGCACCCCTCAAGAGACTGGCTTAGTCTTGGGGCTTTTAGGCCTCATCCTTGAGTTCTTGGGCCCTCTCCAGGCCCACTTCCCCCAGCCTGGCAGGATACCTGCCTTCCTCCGAGAAGCAGCCTCTGGGTCGGACCTTTCCTTCAAGGCAACCCTCAAAGACTGGCGAGCCTTGGGGGCTTTAGGCCTCATCCTTGAAGTTCTTGGGCCCTCTCCAGGCCCGCTTCTCCAGCCTGGCAGGATACCTGCCTTCCTCCGAGGAAGCAGCCTCCTGGGTCGGACCCTTCCCTTCAAGGCACCCCTCAAGAGACTGGCGAGGCCTTGGGGGCTTTTAGGCTCATCCTTGAAGTTCTTGGGCCTCTCAGGCCCCTTCCCAGCCTGGCAGGATACCTGCCTTCCTCGAGAAGCAGCCTCTGGGTCGGACCCTTCCCTTCAAGGCACCCCTCAAGAGACTGGCGAGCTTGGGGGCTTAGGCCTCATCCTTGAAGTTCTTGGGCCCTCTCAGCCCACTTCCCCAGCCTGGCAGGATACCTGCCTTCTCCGAGGGAAGCAGCCTCTGGGTCGGACCCTTCCCTTCAAGGCACCCCTCAAGAGACTGGCGAGCCTTGGGGGCTTTTAGGCCTCATCCTTGAAGTTCTTGGGCCCTCTCCAGGCCCACTTCCCCAGCCTGGCAGGATACCTGCCTTCCTCCGAGGAAGCAGCCTCTGGGTCGGACCCTTCCCTTCAAGGCACCCCTCAAGAGACTGGCGAGCCTTGGGGCCTTTTAGGCCTCACCCTTGTCCTTAAAGTAGGGCTTGTTTAGGCAGCTTTTTGACTCCATCCTAAGAAGGGCCTTCTTGTTTTCTCGTCCTCTTTTGAATTTCCATTTCCATTGTCTAGATGCAATTCCCTTCAGGAAGTTCTTTTTTAGCTTCTTTATCTTCTGCTTGTTGGGTTGATATCCAAGTCTCTTCACCAAACTCTTTGCTTTCTCTTAGCCTGCTTTTCAAATATGACACTTGCTATCTCTAAAGCTTCAAGACGATTTGAAGCATCTCGGAGAATGTTCCTGGAGACTTTGGAGTTCGGCGCATGCTCGAATGGCATTTTTATCGTCCTTCCAGGTGCCGGAGACTGAAGGATTCCAAAATGTCTTCAAGGAAAATCCCGAAGCTTTTGTCTTAGATTTCAAAACAGCCAAGTTTGGCACTGATTTGCCAGCCGGTGCCTTGGTATTTCTGAATTTGTCCATAAAGCAATTTTGTCATTTTGGGCAACTTCCCCTCGTCAGCAGCACCTTAGCTGCCTACTAGTGTGAAGGTCTTACCGGATCCAGTCAGTCCACACAGGAAAAAGTATAAATTGTACCCCTTGAAAAGGCAGTCGAGAGACTCTGCAAACTCTGCGACAACGTCTTGCTGTGGATGAGTGGGCCTGAAGACTGTCAAAGGAGAAGCTGTCCTTCTTATTCCTCCCTCCGTGACAGAGGGTGACTTCGATCTTATCGCCAGCCAGGAGCTTCATCGTGCTGGATTCAGCGCCGTTTTCTCCCATCTTTTCATCATTTGGAAGAACTGGTCTCACTCAACAGATGACTCTGATGTTTCCATCGAGAGTCTGTTTCTTGATCAGCAACCTTCTTCTCAAACGCTCTGCTTGAGATTCTGCGTTTGAGATTTGAATCATTAGATTCTCGCTGTCGACCTCGAATTTTCTTAAATCACCCAGTCTTTCCAGAAACAGCGCATCGATAGATTTTGTCCTTATTTCCTCTTTATTGAGGTGATTTCTTCTGGGATGGAGGTGAGCTAATGGATCGTCCGCCATCATTAGCAAGGGAACAAGCGGCTCCAGTTCCTTATTCAAGGGGTCGAAGTTCGGGCGAAGCGCCAAGATATCTTCGAATTCCGCCGTCACAGCCGGATACTCTCGTTGCTTCGTTGAGGGCTTCAGCCTTGTCGAGTGCTCCATTCCAAGTGTTTCTTAGGGAGGACAGCTTCTCGCCCAGCCTACTAAAGATGGTACTGATCTTTGCCTGAAGACGCAGCTAACTTTCCTAGCATAGCAAAATGAAATTTCAAAATACGTCAGTGCAAAGATTGTAATACTAAAAAGACAAATTTCATTGTTGAAAAGTTAATGTTTAATAAGACGTATATTAAGAACAGAATTACTGAGTTCAAAAGGAATAACTCTCTCTCTCTCTCTCTCTCTCTCTCTCTCTCTCTCTCTCTCTCTCTCTCTCTCTCTCTCTCTCTCTCTCTCTCTCAGGATTCCCACACATAGAGACACAGAAGGCAGCCAGGAAAATTAATATTATATATATATATATATATATATATATATATATATATATATATATATATATATATATATATATACTACTGTATATGTATATATATATATATATATGTATATATATATGTTTATATAGTATATATTTATATGTATATTATATATATAAATATATATGTATATAAAATTATTCATATATGTATATATATATATATATATATATATATATATATATATATATATATATATATATATATATATATATATATATATATATATATATATAAATTATATAAGCATATATGAATAATTTTATAATATACATATAAATATATGGTCTCAAAGTAAGCACTGCAGAGATACAGTTGTCAGTTCCACCACGCCCTTCTCTGCCATGACTGCAATCCCCTACAGTCGACTAGCCATCAGGTGTCTAATTCAATTCTTAGAGCAAAGGTCCACAATAGATTTTTCAGGAATATGACTTTAAAGGGTAACACATCCCTCTCTCCATCCATCTCCCCCCAACCCACCAAAGTCCCACCTCCCCCAAGGGCTCGAAATCTGGTCTCGTCGATTTTCCCAGAATTAGAACAACATTTTCCCGGTGTCTTTATAAATTAAGCAAATCAACCAGGCGCCAATAATAGGCTTAACTTCTTTAACGCCGCTGCATTTCAAGAATCACGAATAAAGCAGGATATCTGGGCAAAAGACATTATAACAAGTTGAAAATGCGCCGAAGTTTCTAAGGCGCAATCGAGTTTTCTGGAGAGTCGCTACGGCGTATAATCCAGGCCACCGAAAATAGATCTATTTCCGTGATCTCGGTATAATGCTGTACGAGCCGCGGCCCGTGAAACTTTGACCGTGGCCAGGTGGTGGCCTATTCTATATCGTTGCCAGAAGCACGATTATGGCTAACTTTAACCTTAGATAAAATAAAAACTACTGAGGCTAGAGGGCTGCAATTTGGTACGTTTGATAACTGGAGGATGGATGATCAACATACCAATTTGCAGCCCTCTAGCCTCAGTAGTTTTTAAGATCTGAGGGCGGACAGGAAAAGTGCGGACGGTAAGACAAAGCCGGCACAATAGTTTTCTTTTACTGAAAACTTAAAAGACAGTCAAATACAGAACAAATACTTCTCGATGTGGCTGATATTTATATTGGCACCCAAACCGACTGAACGATAAATAATTTAGTTAGCGGAAGGACGAGACAGCGTTTCTCCTCATTTCCATTTGTACACCTTGCAAACGTCAGTCAGTCCTGCAATGAAAAGAATTATTTTCTTTTCTTTTACTTTTACCATGTCGTACATTCCACGTTTATCACTTTTTCCCGATACAGATATGTCGCAATGAGTTTGTCTAATGAGTTTGTCTTCGGCTTGACAGAACGTTTCGAGATAAGAGGAGCATCCGGTGGGAAAGAGGTTCAGTGTTGGCTCTCTGAAAATTATGCAAATGAGGTTTCAAAATCACCGGGGGAAAAAAAAGGAAGGTAAAACCTTATTTTCTTTATAGGCCTACTAACCGAATTCCAAGTATGAACATGCAATGCGGTTATCATTTAGAAATGAATTAGGAACTAAAGCACGTCAGTGCACCTCACGGGGTGCACTGTAGGCATTACTAAAGGTTCTTTGCAGCGTGCCTTCGGCCCCTAGCTGCAACTCCTTTCGTTCATTTTACTGTACCTCTATACACATCTTACTCTCATCTTGCTATGCACCCTCTCCTAACAGTTATTTCAGTGCAACTGCTATGAGGTTTTCCTCCTGTTACACCTTTCAAACCTACCTACTCTCAATTTCCTTTCCAGCGCTGAATGACCTCATAGGTGCCATTGCTTGGCCTTTGGCCTAAACTCTATAGTCCAGTCCAGTCCAGTCAGTCAAAGTCCAGGAACTAAAACAAAACACAGACAATGTATGGGGTTTCAGACAATATTCTTTAAAAAATTTTACCAGTACTGACATTATACCTAACACTTTTCCTTGATTTCTTCCTAACACATACAAAACGTCTTGCTTTTCAAAAAAGAATGAAAACAGTTTTTGCATCCATGTGAAAATGTCGGAAGATAGACAGGTAAAAAGATGAACTGTCAATTGCCACTTGGAAGCACCGTCCTCCATTACAGAGAGAGAGAGAAAAAGACAGACAGAGAGAGAGAGAGAGAGAGAGAGAGAGAGAGAGAGAGAGAGAAGAACAAACCATGAAGCTACTTGACATGAAAACGGAATTCGATAAGACGTTACAGTGGCATATAAAAACCGATATCTTGGAGTGGTTCTCACCTATTGAGGATGCTCTCTCTCTCTCTCTCTCTCTCTCTCTCTCTCTCTCTCTCTCTCTGAAGAGGACTCATCAAAAGAGGAGCTAAGGAATAAAAGTTAAGCACAGAATATTTTTTCGGAGGCAGTAGATCGAAGATCACGCTACAGTTATTTCCAGAAGTATAGGTATGCTCTAAATAACTGAATTACATACAGCAAATCAAGACGTGTTTTATGTATATATATATATATATATATATATATATATATATATATATATATATATATATATATATATATATATGTGTGTGTGTGTGTGTATGTGTATGTGTGTGTTTGTGTGTGTGTGTGCCCAAAGAAAACAACAGATGTAGTAAAAAAAAAAAATTCAAAGGACACCAAAGTTATATAAAAGAATGAAACCGAACGGTATAAGTTCCTTCTTTAAAAATCCTTTTTTTTTTTTTTTCGTAGTAAAGGGATAGAGACAGAGGAGCCGTACATCTTCTCATTTAAAAATCAAATGAAATGAAATCGACGAAGAAAAAGGATTCCTAAAGACAGTGCACTTCGGAATCGTAAATTTGAAAAATAACGGAGAAAGGGCTTTATGATTCAGGACTTGACCGATTTATAACAGAAGTGCAGTTAACATGGCCACAAAATGAAAGAAGTTGAGTGTAGTTAAGTAAAAAATGCGCCGAAGTTTCCTCGTGCAATCGAGTTTTCTGTACAGCATAATTATAATCAAGGCCACCGAAAATAGATCTATCTTCGGTGGTCTCGGTAAAATGCTTTAATCAGCTCAGTGGTCTGGTAAAACTGAGGTATACTTAACTTTTTTTTTTTTTTGTATGAACCGCGGCCCGTGAATCTTTAACCACGGCCTGCTGGTGGCCTATCCTTTATCATTGCCAGTTTCGCGATTATGGGTAACTTTAACCTTAAATAAAATAAAAACTACTGAGGCTAGAGGGGTGCAATTTGGTATGTTTGATGATTGGAGGGTGGGTGATCAACATACCAATTTGCAGCCCGCTATCTCCAGTAGTTTTTAAGATCTGAGGGCGGACCGAATAAAGTGCATACGGACAGACAAAGCCGGCACAATAGTTCTTGAGGGCGGACAGAATAAAGTGCAGAACGGACAGACAAAGCCGGCACAATACTTTTCTTTTACAGAAAACTAAAAAAAGGAAAGAGGGAAAATTTTAAGTTCACGAAGAATAAATGCGCAACACTCGTGTCTCAAAGTATCTCTCATCTGCGAAAGTTTTCTGCCAGGCCTGGGGGAAATTTCTGAAGTGTCTTCAGTTTCAGGAGTTTTTAGTTGTATTAATTTGCATACATTCATTTTTTTTATGTCTTCGGAGGTATCAACAGTAAAAACAAATATGAGAAAAGGGAATGGGCGTGTTCACATATCAGCCTAGTTTCAGCTAACGTTTGCCAATGTAGAATGTGTTTCTCTCTCTCTCTCTCTCTCTCTCTCTCTCTCTCTCTCTCTCTCTCTCGTAAATATATATATATATATATATATATATATATATATATATATATATATATATATCTCATATATAAGAGGCCCATAAAAAACGCCACAATGTAGAAATTTAGTGCTATATTTCAGATACCAGCTGTGTCTCTCTTCAGGCAAGAGAGAGAATGTTGGTCTCTGAAATAGCATTAACGTTCTACACTTTAGCGTTTTTATGGGCTCCTTATTTCTGTTTTAACAGAAAATATTTCATGTATATATATATGTATATAACATATATATATATATATATAGTGTATATATATATATGTATATATGTATATATATATATATATATATATATATATACATATATATATATATACACACACACACACACACACACATATATATATATATATATATATATATATATATATATATATATATATATATATATATATATATATATATTATATATTTGTGACTTCTCATACTCTGTATCAGTCCTTCGTCAATGGCTTGAAGTAAAGTCAGAAACCAGTCAGGACCTACACCCCGTTTCTTATTTTTCACCTGTGGTAATGTGTGATAAATGAATCACGTACAAAAGTGATAATAATCATATATATATATATATATATATATATATATATATATATATAAAATATATATATATATATATATATATATATATATATATATATATATCTCTCTATATATATATATAATATGTCTTCGCAATTCTCGTTCGTAACTGATTCGTCTACTTAACCTCAAGAGAGGCATGACTTCTGATTATACCGTCCTTGTGAAGGATTAAAATCGAACGCACGAACCACGTTAGGAATGGAGAGCGTTCAAGTTTGAACACGAGACTTAAGATAATGCCGATGCAAAGTGGAAACGATGTCTTTGTCCTGAAGTCGAGAGTTTAATATGGAAAGTTTAATCTGTCGTCAGATCAGACACTTCTGTCCTATAAGGATGGAAAGTTTAGTTGCCCTGTTTTCAAAACCAAAAAAATAAAAAGTAGATTTTAAATTCATTATTGTTATTGATCAAAATGACCAAATATCTATGTACGACAAGCCTAAAGGCCATTTAATTGCAAACCAGTCCTCCAGAGAAGTAAAGATCCCCCCCCCAAAAAAAAAGGAATAGGCCTTACAAAAAGTTAATGTAACATACGCACGTATTACACGAACATGCATGAAAATTAATGTAAACAAAAGGAATAAAAATGGCCCAAAGGTGGAAGACACTTTCAGATAGTATTACAGCAATTATTAAACTATATATGAGGATCAGCATCAGTTAGTAACAGTGCCAGGGAAGCCGTTGTGTCAGTTTGTAGTCGAGGCAATCAAAGTTCTCTAGTGCCAGTTGGTGCGGCAATATGACAGCCTCACCAAATTATGTGTTGACACTGTAGTCCAGAGCAAAGTCTGCCAAAAGAAACGGTTGTGTCCAGAGGAATCAAGAACAGAAGCTGTAGAACAAAAATACGCTTGACTTCATTACAATGAGACGTCAGGCTAAAATTGTCGTAATGAACGAACAATTCAGAGGAGCTACTTTGGCTAAAGTAAAAGTCATGATGGCAATAGCAGAGCAGATGAAAATCCCATTTTCATCGCTTTAGAATGAAAAGGTAAACAGAGAGGGTGCACGTAGCAAAGATTATTATAAACGAAACCCCCCAAAAAAAAAAACACACTCACAACGGCCTTCGCACTAAAAATCACTGTACGAAAAATTGAAATTCATCGGTACACTAAGAGTTGTAGCCTTAAAAGTCATGATTATCTGCTTAAAATACCCGTACAAGGACCAAAACCCCACGAGAACGCAGCGGAAACTGGCTATTACTTTAAAAAAAAAAAAAAAAAAAAAAAAAAAAAAAAAAAAAAAAAAAAAAAAAAAAAAAAAAAAAAAAGCTTCTCTGATTGCTACATGACTTTGACAAATTTTGCAGATCATATAAGTCTTGTAAGTTCTTGGTTTTTACAAGAGATTTCCTACATGATTGCAAAAAAATACAGTAACTCCTTCATCTCGTCTGGAGATCAGTTTTTCCCTATAGGGGAGGGAGGAAGGGAGCCATCTGGAAAGCGTTCAATTTATGAATTTTACCATTGCGAGGATTTTATGGGGCGCTTGAATTGTTTTCAGTGTTTTATCACTTCTGACACCCACAGATTTGTTACGGAAGAAATTTCCGTCAGACTTATTCTTTATCTGAAGGTTTCTTCATTTACTGTAGATTACTCAGGATACGGAGATGAAGTTGAGAGAAGCAGATCGGAAGAACGGACAAAATTATAGCAACGAATACTTTATAAAAGATATCTGAACCCACGGTCTAGGTATATATATATATATATATATATATATATATATATATATATATATATATATATATATATATATATATATATATATATATATACATATATATATGTTACATGGAATATGTGAAATTAGGGATTTTACGGAATCCCAAGGGAATTTCTAACATGAGCTACTCGCTTAAGAACATTTGATCCCGAGGGCTAGTACTAAACACGGCGAAACAGTGACTCATCTACACTGTTTCGCCGAGTTTAGTCCTAGTCCCTGGGGAAGTTAAATGTATTTCGTTGTGTTTAGTACTAACCCCTGGGGATGAAATGTCCCTAAGTGCATTC
The DNA here is from genome assembly GCF_040412425.1 of Macrobrachium rosenbergii. Taxonomy (NCBI): domain Eukaryota; kingdom Metazoa; phylum Arthropoda; class Malacostraca; order Decapoda; family Palaemonidae; genus Macrobrachium; species Macrobrachium rosenbergii. Next base: position 2,700,669 of record NC_089752.1, read on the forward strand.
GATCCACCAGGGGCTAATACTAAACACGGCGAAACACATTTGACCCCCCAAGGGGCTAGTACTAAACATGGCGAAACAATGTAGATAAATCACTGTTTCGCTGTGTTCAGTACTAGCCCTCGGGGGTCATATGTTCCTAAGCGAGTTGCTCATTTCACAAAATTCCTAGGAATTTCGTGAAATCCCTGATTTCACATATTCCCTGTAACACAAATACCTAGACCGTGACTGAACCATTTGGTTTACACAAGCGAACTCAAGGGCGAGGAATTACAAGAAGAGAATCCCGGTAAAGAAGAAGAAGAAGAAGAGGAAATTAAAAGTCTTTTGATGGAATTTAATAGTTCTAAGACACTCGAAAGCTCTTTCGAGTAGATTTCCGAAGTTCAGTGGCAGAAGATGAATAGAATCCTGACAGTTGAAAGGATTTTTTCTTCAAGTTGGTATTCAGTAGGATGTCTACAACAGACGACATGTTTATGGGACCGCCCACCCTGAACCTCACGGGGTTAGCAGTGTGTGTGTGGCAGCATATGACGTCATAGTCTGCGGTATAATACATAATAATACTGTAAGTAAAAAATGCGCCGAAGTTTCCTCGGCGCAATCGAGTTTTCTGTACAGCCTCTACAGCATATAATCAAGGCCACCGAAAATAGATCTATCTTTCGGTGGTCTCGGTATAATGCTTTATAAGCCGCTGCCTATGAAACTTTAACTACGCCCTTGTGGTGGTCTATCAAGTATCGTTGCCAAAAGCACGATTATGGCTAACTTTAACCATAAATAAAATAAAAACTACTGAGGCTAGATGGCTGCAATTTGGCATGTTTGATGATTGGAGGGTGGATGATCAACATGCCAATTTGCAGCCCGCTAGCCTCAGTAGTTTTCAAGATCTGAGGGCGAACAGCAAAAGTGCGGACAGAATAAAGTGCGGACGGACAGACAAAGCCGGCACAATAGTTTTCTTTTACAGAAAACTAATAAAACAAATTCCAGTCTTAAATGTTGTTTTTCACGATGAAGTTTTATTTCAACTTCACCTCTCTCCTAATGTTTGTGTGTGTTTGTGTATTTGGCCCTAGGTCACAATTTAGAGACTCAAATCGGATACGAAACGGGTACATGTTCCGTACAGCAGTACATAAAATATTATATCCAAGTCACAAGAATAGGAATAACCCTGATAGCACTGATAGTAGTAATAGAATCAATTTAAACAAAAGCTACCGTGAGAATGTTATTGTATGTAACAAAGCAGTGGATGATTAGATTAGCCAGTACTCAAGGTTCCATGTAGCGCCCCTTCTTATACCTCCAGCTACTTGCTCTCTACCTTGTACATTTTGCTGTCCGAGCTTCTTTAACTGTATTTTGCCCTAATATTTACCCTCTCATGAGAACGGCCTTACACTGTTTATTATGCTTGTACGTACATTTCATTGTGTACTCATTAGTGATAACAAGAAGTGGCAGTATTACTGGTGCAATTTCAAAAGTTATTATTCTTATGTTGCAATTGTTATTATTCTTATGTTATATATATATATATATATATATATATATATATAGATATACATATGTACAGTATATATATATATATATATATATATATATATATATATATATATATATATATATATATATATATATATGTGTGTGTGTGTGTGTGTGTGGCTGCGTGTCCTCCCCTTTTCCTTCCCTCCTCTTTCTCCCTTCCCCTCCCTTTCTCCTTCCCCCCTTCCCTCCCCTTCAAGAAGAGTGACAATCCAATGGGCGTTTCCCCACGAATACTTCTGGAGCTGAAGACGCCTTCAAAGGATCCTTGAGTAGTGAAGACTTCTCATAAATATAACTTGCTTTGACCTTTAGAATTTATTATGAAGTGTGTAATTAACCTCATGTGGACCACCTGCATTATGAGGATCACAGTAAATGCTACTCTTGTTTATACAACTTCAATACCAATTACTTCTGAACTATAATAAGAAACTAGCAAATGTGAGCAATAACACGAGCAATATATATATATATATATATATATATATATATATATATATATATATATATATATATATATATATATATATATATATCTATATATATATATATATATATATATATATATATATATATATATATATATATATATATATATACATATATATATATATATATATATATATTATTTTGTTAGATAATGTTCAGAGGAATATCAGGAAATATAAGACAATGATTAGCAATGTAACTCCTTTATTGTCAGTGTCATAATACAATAGTAAACAAAGTTATAAATTCCCTAAGAGGAAAAAAAAGAACAAAGTAAAAAAAAAACAAAAAAACGTTAAATATGCCATTACTCCGTCATGTAAAAACAAACATCTCCTTCAGCATGCAACGCCTCCATCCCTTTACACTCATCAAGGTTTTCGATCAAACCGCCGAACATCTCTGTATTATCCCAGCAATCATGAACTTGGCTGCCTCAACATTCCCTGGGGTGCCGAGAATGGTGACGTAATCTTTCTCGTCGTCTGGCTGTGGCACAATTAGTCTCACGCGACATGTCTTTTGGATTTCTCTGAGGACGTGTCCCCCGCGGCCGACCACCTGAGCGTGGTGTTCCTTGGGCACCTGAACTACTCCCTCGGGCAGTGGTGACATCATGTTTCCCAGCAGCTCGTTGAGTAGGTTCTGGGCGACAGTAGCGGTTGCCCCTTCAACGACACAGAACCTTCTGCCCGCCTTGTTTGTGAGAGGGGAGACTTTGACGTTGAATTGGGCTTCTAAGTCACTCATGAGCTCACAGTATTTGTCCTTCAAGAAGAGTTCATCTGCCTGGAATTCTGTGAGTTCAAATGTATGCCAGCATTTGTTCTCTTCCTGTCCATCGGTAACCCTCAAAATTTCATTTTTCGCATTGGCTACCTTCTGGCGATATCCAGTAATGATCACGTTGACCATGTCCCCCAGAAATGTTTTTGCTGGAATGTCAATCTTGACGCCAAACTGCCTTCGAAGCCGCTTTATGTTGTATCCTTTTTCTCCGATGATGGCTCGTAAATATTCAGGTTTAATCCCCAGAGTCTCCTCCACAATGTCAGTGATGTGGCGGATCTTTTCTGCAGCCTTGGCAACATTGTCTTGATGTCCGATAATTCGGATTTTGCTGGCTGTGTTTTGAAGATCATTGGAGACTTTCCTCTTTGGAGGTACACATATCCGGACCTGAAATTCTTCTTCCAGCAAATGAATGATCTTTCCTTTCTTCCCAATTACATATCCAAATAGTTTCGGGCTTACATCCATAAATTCCTCTCTCCTGAAAGTTACCTTGTCCACCATTTCCCTGATGATACTTTGAACTTTGAGAACATTTTCTTTGGCCCCGCAGATTGTAACAGTTTCCGAACTGTCCAGTTTTGCTGGCACGCTCACCTTTACAGCATGGTCTCGTTGTAGTTTTGTTTTATTCCGACCATTTCTTCCAATGAGGTGAGAGTGCATCTCTTTTCTGACGTTCATTTCGATGGCGAAGGTGTCTGAACCGTCTGGATTTGGAATAGGTTCATCCGTAATTTCATCCAGATCTGTTTGTTTGTGTCCTATCTCAGCTAAGCAGTTCACCTGCTTTACTGTCTGTTCCTCTTGTTGTATTTGGGTGCCCAACATTTCCCAAGAGCCATCATTACCCTTCTCACAAGTACCAGTGACCATAGCGTCGTCAGCATCATCCAAATTTTCTTGTTCTACAGCTTCATGCGGTTGTTCTTCACTATTCAAACTTTCCATGGCACTACTGCCTTCTCCCTCTTCGTCATTCCCAGTTTCAGGCGGCAGTGTATTGTCACCAGGATGCACATCTACCTCTCTGACAGGTGTACAAATCTCTTCACTGTGCACCCGGCTGGGTACTTCCTCCGCCTCAGACACTTCTTGTTTCATGTGTCCCTCTTCGTGATGACAGTGTACAATCATGTCCTCATTCATCGTATCTCTGTCAGGTGTATTTTCTGGGGATCGATTTCCTCTGCTCATCAAAAGCAATAATCCTTTCACCGCATAGGCACCTGCAACTACCAAGCCCAGCAGCTGCAACCCTGTCCACACCTCCAACAACAGATGCGCCAACATTGCAGGTGTCTGGATCTGGGAGAAAGCACGACCCATCCAAGTAATGGCAGTTAGGCAAGAGCTTTCAAAGAAAGACATCTTGCTGGAACTTCTCTTACTAGGATTTGCGTAGCAATGTTAATTTCTTAAATGCTTTCGGCCCAGAGAATATTACTAAGAGACTATATTTTTGTGTTTTTTAAAACATCAGCCCGCATGAAAAACAGTCATTTCGTGCGGTTGCCAGAGGAAAGATAATTAACCGATTCTGTATGGAAGACGTGATAAAAATGCAGTATTCTGAGTCCTAATGGTTTTTACATACACACACACACACATATATATATATATATATATATATATATATATATATATATATATATATATATATATATATATATATATATATATATATATAAGCCATTAGGACCCACAATACTGCATTTTTGTCACGCCTTTGGCAACCCCACGAAGTTAGTCTATTTTCTATATGCACTGATATTTTAGAAAGCACGAAAATTTCATATATATATATATATATATATATATATATATATATAGCCTATATAAATACATATATATGTCTCTCTCTCTCTCTCTCTCTCTCTCTCTCTCTCTCTCTCTCTCTCTCTCTCTCTCTCTCTCTCTCTCTCTGTGTGTGTGTGTGTGTTTATGCACACAGGTATTCAACAGGACATAAGGGTAGGCTACACTTACCATTAATTAACAACTATAGATGAAAACTTGCGTACATTCTACAAAAATAAAAATAATTGCAGTATCATGAAGACAACCACTCTGGTTGAGTTAGGTTAAGGTGATTTAGGCTAATGAGGTTACGTTAGGTTAGGTTCCCTGAGGATAGGTTGCTACACCACATCGTAATGTTAGCGAAGAAGCAATGAAAAATAACCCCTAAGTATGTACACATACATATAAATATACATATGTCCGTATGCGTGTACAGCAAGATTACTGGCACACTTACACGAGATTTTATCGTTATTCCCAAAAATAAGTCTGTAGGGAATGGTAATGAAAATCAAATGAATAAAAAAATGGTTGTGATGAATATGATTTTAGGGTAATAAAGCGCGCGCTATCAGGTTATGACGTAACATGGTGACGCAAACACACACTTGCTACCCGAGTCAGGTTAAGGGTGGGCCGTACCATAGATCACGTCGTCACCACCCCTCCCACCTACTACTACTCTCATTCCCCACGCACAATGCAATCAAGTCAAAATTAAAGTTTTAACTACAAAGTCGATTTCAGACTCTTTGAAGTTTGTGCGCCTGGAGAGACAATCAATTTCTTTCGGAAAATGATTCATTATTAACCATTTCAACCCGCTAGGCTGCTACGCCGTAACCAACTATTGAAGGAGAGGATTTTAACGTGTGGGGTTCAAGGAGGTCTTTACAACAGCGAATCGTAGGTGGAGACGTTGTTATATTCTCGTGTTTTTAGTTGTCTCCAAAAGAAAACTGTTGTGCCGGCTTTGTGTGCCCGTCCACACTTTATTCTGTCCGCACTTTTTCTGTCCGCCCTCAGATCTTAAAAACTACTGAGGCTAGAGGGCTGCAAATTGGTATGTTGATCAACCATCCTCCAATCATCAAACATACCAAATTGTAACCTTCTAGCATCACTAGTTTTTATTTTGTTTAAGGTTAAAGTTAGCCATAATCGTGCTTCTGGGAACGATATAGGATAGGCCACCACCGGGCCGTGGTTAAAGTTTTATGGACCGCGGCTCATACAGCATTATACCGAGACCACCTAAAGATAGATCTATTTTCGGCGGCCTTGATTATACGCTGTAGCAGCTGTACAGAAAACTCGATTGCGCCGAAGAAACTTCGTCGCATTTTTTACTTGTTTAATGGAGAAGTTAAGTGTACCTTAGTTTAACCAGACCACTGAGCTGATTAACAGCTCTCCTAGAGAGGGCTGGCCCGAAGGATTAGACTTTTATTTTACGTGGTTAAGAACCAGTTGGTTACTCAGCAACGGGACCTACAGCTTATTGTGGAGATTCGTATTTGAGGGGCTTCGATTTTTTCTTATTCTTCAAAAAATGTACCGCTGTTATTACTGCTACCAATACTATCACTCTTACTGTTGCTATGACTGTTGTTCATTTTACCTCCAGAACCACTAATATTAACTAACTCTTCCTGAAAAAGGTTACGTCCGCATTTACAAGGTCAATTTAAGAACGAATGCGAGTACTCCCGAAGGAAAAGGCCTTCTCTTCACAGGGGTTAGTGTTTAAAGGACGAGGGAGACGTGGTACCAGCGCACTGACGTAGGGAAACTATGCTACTGTTTCCACTTCTATTAACTCCCCAGACTGATAAGTGTAGAACAGTGGTTCTTAACCAGGGGTACTCGCACCCCTAGGGGGTGCGGAGCCGGTTCCTAAGGGGTGCGAGGATGCCTATCAATAATTAAAGCAAAATATATTTTTACATACGCATATTATTTTTTTCTGCAAAAAAAAAAAAAAAAAAAAAAAATAATAATAATAATAATAATTATTATTATTATTATTATTATTATTATTATTATTATTATTATTATTATTATTATTATTATTATTGCTACAGCAGTGCTCTGACCTACAGATAAAAAAATTGTAAGCTTTGTGAATGAAGATTAACAAAATGTGGTTTTGTCATTAAGACACATCATACCAACTTTGTATTTTAGCTTTTTTTTTATTTCAGCAAATCAGGGGGCGCGAGAACTGACTGGTGATTTGAAAGGGGTGCATGCATTGAAAAAGGTTAAGAACCATTGGTTTAGAAGGCTGCAATTCCTTCTTGGCAGAAATTCTAGTAAAAGAGAGAGTTCCAATATCAGCGACTTCGCAACTTTTTGAAAGGCATACAAAATCCTAACAGGAAAAATCGCAAAAGTATTTTTGTACAGTGGGTAAACATATGAAAGTTCGCAGTAATGCAGTTAAACACACCGGCTAAACTAATGTCTTCTTTTATTTTTAATTATCGCTTTAATTATCGATACACGGAAAAACCATTTGAATTTGTGAGGGCTAACTTCAAAGTATAAGAGGCCACTGTAATCTCTCTTGCTAATTGGTTTTCAAAAGCATTTCCTGCTAAGCTCTCTCTCTCTCTCTCTCTCTCTCTCTCTCTCTCTCTCTCTCTCTCTCAATCCCTCTTACAATTTGTTTTCAAAAGCATTACCTGCTAATCGCTCTCTCTCTCTCTCTCTCTCTCTCTCTCTCTCTCTCTCTCTCTCTCTCTCTCTCTGTAATCCTTCATGCCTATTTGTTATCATTACCTGCTAAAACTCTCTCTCTCTCTCTCTCTCTCTCTCTCTCTCTCTCTCTCTCTCTCTCTCTCTCTCTCTCTTGCAATTTGTTTTCAAAAGCATTACCTGCTAATCTCTCTCTCTCTCTCTCTCTCTCTCTCTCTCTCTCTCTCTCTCTCTCTCTCTCTCTCTCTCTCTCTCACACACACAAACTTAAATCTCCTTTGCTAATTTGTTTTCAAAAGCATTACCTGCTAATCTCTCTCTCTCTCTCTCTCTCTCTCTCTCTCTCTCTCTCTCTCTCTCTCTCTCTCTCTGTAATCCTTCATGTTATTTTATCATTACCTGCTAAGCTCTCTCTCTCTCTCTCTCTCTCTCTCTCTCTCTCTCTCTCTCTCTCTCTCTCTCTCTCACACACACACACACTCACACACACACACACACACACACACACACATTGCACACACACACAAACTTAAATCTCCTTTGCTAATTTGTTTTCAAAAGCATTACCTGCTAATCTCTCTCTCTCTCTCTCTGTAATCCTTCATGCCTATTTGTTATCATTACCTGCTAAGCTCTCTCTCTCTCTCTCTCTCGCTCTGTCTCACTTAAATCCCTCTTGCCAATTTGTTTTCAAAAGCATTACCTGGTAATCTCTCTCTCTCTCTCTCTCTCTCTCTCTCTCTCTCTCTCTCTCTCTCTCTCTCTCTCTCTCTCTGTGTGTGTGTGTAATCCTTCATGCCTATTTGTTATCAAAAACATTACCTGCTAAGCTCTCTCTCTCTCTCTCTCTCTCTCTCTCTCTCTCTCTCTCTCTCTCTCTCTCTCTCTGTAATCCTTCATGCCTATTTGTTATCAAAAACATTACCTAAGCTCTCTCTCTCTCTCTCTCTCTCTCTCTCTCTCTCTCTCTCTCTCTCTCTCTCTGATGGTGCAAATCTAAGAAGAAGAGGAAGACAAGAGCCAGACCCTTGGAATTCCATATCACAGACTCTTCCACGAGAGTTAAAAATTGGAAAAGCGCCAAACTTATCCGATATTGATCCGAAGTAAAGAAGGTGTTGTCGCTTAGCAAGAGTGCACTAGTGGCCTTCAGAAGCAGAACTTGGACCATTCATTCCCCCTCAGTCCATTGTCGCCGGAAATAGCAAGCAAACAACGACTCGAGATACATTTTCTACCGAATCCCTCACTCTCTTCCACTTCCGCTTAATCCCTAAAATCCTGATATGTCTCTGTTGGTCTAGGCATGATTTATATGCGCCTAGGTGCCCGTCGACTGTTGTGGGTCGCTTCTAGGAGGAGGAGAAAGAGGGAGAGAGGAGAAGGGAAGAACTAGAAGTGTTCAAAGCTCCGAGAAAATTCACATACATACATATATATATTTATGTGTATATATATAAATAAATATACGTGCATGTCTATCTGTATATGTATATAAATATTATATATATATATATATATATATATATATATATATATATATATATATATATATATATATATATATATATATATATATATATATATATATATATATATATATATATATATATATATATTGTTGTGATTTGAGTGTACAGTCCAGAACTCATGGAAGGTGCATAAAATAGGGAGAGGAAAAATAAATGTTATATATATATATATATATATATATATATATATATATATATATATATATATATATATATATATATATATATATATATGTATATATATATATATGTGTATGTATATATATAAATATATACTGGGTGTGTATGTATACATATATAATGTATGTATATATATAAATATACACATACTGTATGTATGTATGCATATATACATATATAATATATATGTACATATATATTACATGTACAATATATATATATATATGTGTGTGTGTGTGTGTGTGTGTAAGTATTTGTATGTGTGCCACAGGGAAGGAACCACACAAATTTCCCAGAATAAATGATTAAAACGGTGTCGGCGGGCGATGTACGTGCCCTTTATAGAAGGGGAAGAATAAAAACCGTTGGCTTTCCCTTTCCAATCCCCGAATGAGAGGGGACAATGCCTTTACGATATTCACCCTCGCTTGATAAGCGCTCTGTCCCGACTTAATTTTTTGGAGTGTGTCGAATGTGGAAAATGTCCATTTCCGATATGTAGGAATACCTTTCCGCTTTTGGTTTTTCTGTAAAAAGAAAGCTATTGTGCCGGCTTTGTCTGTCCGGCCGCACCTTTTCTGTCCGCCCTCAGATTTTAAACACTATTGAGGCTAGAGGGCTGCAAATTGGTATGTTGATCATCCACCCTCCAATCATCAAACGTACCAAATTGTAGCCCTCTAGCCTCAGTAGTTTTTATTTTATTTAAGATTAAAGTTAGCCATGATCGTGCTTCTGGCAGTGATATAGGATAGGCCACCACCTGACCATGGTTAAAGTTTTATGGGCCGCGGATCATGCAGCATTATACCGAGACCACCGAAAGATGGATCTATTTTCGGTGGCCTTGATTATACAATGTACAGAAAACCCTATTGCGCCGTAGAAGCTTCGGCGCATTATTTACTTGTTTGTGCAATGGAAAGGTTCTTAAAGCAGAAAACTGCTACTAAAGACTCATAAACAAGTAACCAAGATCAGTACACAAACCGGTGAGGGGCTTAATTCCGATCAGTTCACAAAAACGAGTACAAACATGCACAAACGAAGATCTTCATAAAAACGTGTACAAACATGCAACAAACGAAGAGCCTATTTCACAAACTCTCACATACGCCAAGTCCTGGAGTGAACTAAGGCGTTGTCTCTCCGTAGAGTTTTTGTAAGCTAGTGACTAGCGCACGAACTCTCTGGCCCTACCAATCTTGTTAGTCTGAGAACCTGAGATACAAATATTTAAATCGATGTGCTGGTCGATAGAGGAAGATTCTCTCTCTCTCTCTCTCTCTCTCTCTCTCTGGAGCAAGTTACTCAACATTCTACCTGAGACATTCTTCTCATTCTTGACATAGCAAGTTTCTCTCTCTCTCTCTCTCTCTCTCTCTCTCTCTCTCTCTCTCTCTCTCTCTCTCTCTCTCTCGAGCAAGTTACTCAACTCTACCAAACATTCTTACATTTTTGACATAGGTCCTCTCTCTCTCTCTCTCTCTCTCTCTCTCTCTCTCTCTCTCTCTCTCTCTCTCGTCACCAGCACGCTGAATGCCGGGAACCTTTTCGTCTTCCTGATATCACCTGGTGGAAGACATTATCAGAGGGGAGACAGCCAGGTAGAAGGAAGCGGCTCGGTTCAAAGGAGAGAGAGAGAGAGAGAGAGAGAGAGAGAGAGAGAGAGAGAGAGAGAGAGAGAGAGAGAGAGAGAGAGAGAGAGGAGGAGGATGGGAAAGACACAAAACTCATCAGGTCTTCCTGAATGCGATGAGCCTAGATTGCATATTATTCTCCAGGTAAGAAATTTGATTGAGAGAGAGAGAGACTATTTATAGATCTGTTCCAACCAGGAGAATGACCTCGTCGGGAAGGAAGCGACTGGAAAGAACTCTATACACTCGGTAACAAACAAATGCTGTGAGAATGCGCAGTTTTAATTCAACTGTTTTGAAAATGTAAACAAGTAAAAAAATGCGGCGAAGTTTCTTCGTCGCAATCGAGTTTTCTGTACATCGTATAATCAAGGCCACCGAAAATAAATCTATCTTTCGGTGGTCTCCGTATAATGCTGTATGAGCCTTTAACCACGGCCCGGTGGTGTCCTGGCCCATGATAAATAAATAAAAATGTAAGTAAAATATTAAAATACAAATTGAGTTGTATTAGGGTAGTGATGGTGCATTTCCAGCCGTCACGACAGCTGCGCAAGATGATCGAACAACATTGATCATTGTGAACTGAACTGAATATAGAATTTAGGCCAAAGGCCAAGCACTGGGACCTATGAGGTCATTCAGCGCTGAAACGGAAATTGACGGTAAAAGGTTCGAAAGTTGGAACAGGAGGAAAACCTCGCAGTTGCACTAGGAATCAATTGTTAGGAGAGGGTGAACAGTAAGATGAAAGAAAGAGAATATGAGCAGAGGTACAGTAAAAGGAACGAAAGGGGTTGCAGCGAGGGGGCCTAAGGAAGGCACGCTGCAAAGAACCTCAAGTAATGCCTACAGTGCACCGCATGAGGTGCTCTACTCCCCTACTGGGATTGTGTTACGGAAGATAATCTAACATTTTCTTCTCCCTGTGATAGAGAGATCCTTGTAGGATGCTGTACCACTCGCTTGAAGGATGTCGTAGCACATCCTATTCAGTGTCCAGAAATTCTCCAAAAGTCCTGAAGCTTTAAACTTTTTTGCATGGTCTTCAGGAACTTTTTTTTTTCTTTTTTTTTTTTTGTAAATGATAGGTGTTGCAGACCTCCGGAGTTTTCACTGCTGAGGAATTCAGTGGAAGGTTACAAAGGTGTAACGGGAGGAAAAAACCTCGCAGTTGCACTATGAAACAATTGTTTGGAGAGGGTTAAGGAAAGTAAGATGGAAGAAGGAATATGAATGGAGATACAGTAAAAGAAATCGAAGGAGTTGCAGCTAGGGGCCGAAGGGACTCTGCAAAGACTCTTAAGGAAAGCCTACAGTAACTTCACCACGTGAGGTGGCACTGGCGGTACTAACCCCCGCCCCGCCCCGCCCCGCCCCTACGGGCAGTCAGTCATTTTGATGACTGCAAGTTTGTCAACCAATTGATAACTCTCTGATGCCAAGTTTTAATGATGTTCGTATGTTTGCGAAAATATTAAATTAATATTACTTTCAAGCAACATGTCTGTAGTTTTTCTGACGTACGCTGAAATTTATGTAAGTCAGTATGTTTTCTGCTAATAATATAATAATAATAACAGAGAAAGAAATCCACAGATATGTACAGTATATGTACATTTATTTATTTAAAGATAAAACTACAGAGAGCTTTCGGGGAATCTGTTCGATTCCCCGAAAGGTCTCCGTACAGTTTTGTCTTTAAATATATGTACATATACTGTATATAACTGTGGATTTCTTTCTCTATTATTATTATTATTATTATTATTATTATTATTATTATTATTATTATTATTATTATTATTATTACTAAAGTTCAAGCGGAGACACAGTGCATTACTACCCTAATTGTATTCTCTTTGCATTTTAATACATTTTTATCTATTTATTAGTTTATTAATCTATTTTTTCTTTTTTACCTTTACTTTCTTTTACTTCTTCCTAATGAACACCATATATTCTTTAGAAGCTTGAATTTCAAGTCAATGGCGCCTTTGGTAGGCTTGTTTTATATGAATAGGGCTCATCTTCTGAATAATAATAATTTCAAGACTCGTACTACTATGAGAATCTTTCAGTAATAATAATAATGCTTGAGAAGTAAGTCAAACCATCGCAAGCAAGCAAGAACTGACAGTCTCTAAAGCACGTATATTTGCGCCAGACACTTTTACCTTTCAAGCAAATCTGCAACTGACAAACATCGTTAATTCCAATTCAGTTTTGCAACTGCCGTCTCTGACACCTGGAATGCTGTGGAGCCAAACAAACTGCGACATTTGCTAGTTTATTGCGCATATGTGACCGGCATTCAGGCCGAGCGTGTAATTGTAATTAGGTGCTCTTTCGCAATTACTGTAGTTGCCCGCCGTTGGTGCGGGAGAGGCCATTTCCTAATCTGGAATAGACGTTTTAAATACTTCAGGAAAACACAGGTAAAAAAGGTGTGGAGTTTCTTCGGCGCTATCGAGTTTTCTGTACAGCCGCTACAGCGTATAATCAAGGTCAAAGAAAATAGATCTGTCTTTCGGTGGTCTCGGTATAATGCTGTATGAGCCGTGGCCCGTGAAACTTTAACCACGGGCCGGTGGTGGCTTGTCTATATCGTTGCCAGACGCACGATTGTGGCTAACTTTAACCTTAATAATAAAATGGTCCATTGAGGCTAGAGGGCTGCAATTTGGTATGTCTGATGACTGGAGGGTGGATGATCAACATACCAATTTGCAGTCCTCTAGCTTCAGTAGTTTTAAGATCTGAGGGCGGACAGAAAAAGTGCAGACGGACGGACAAAGGCGGCACAGTCATTTTCTTTTACGGAAAACTAAAAAAAAAAAAAAAAAGTTGGCTCTTTTTATGTATGGATGTTTGCTTCAGGAAAAAAAAGGGGGGGGAGGAGCCTGGGTTAGCTCTTTGAACGTATGGGATGTTTTTCTCAGATTTTCAAGTCTCTCTCTCTCTCTCTCTCTCTCTCTCTCTCTCTCTTCAGTGAACCCTCTGCATATCCGTAAGGCGCCCTTCTCAAATACATCATGAATTATGAGCGTGAGTCATCTGTTCCGTGAAATTGAATGTCACTGGAACAGGGGAAGGGTAGAATTGCATTAGTCTATAAAATCATTTTGATGCATATACTTATATATTCGTCTGCTTCATTTGGTAACTTCAGTTTTTTTTTTTTTTTTTTTTTAGTGGTTGGTTAAGTGAGCGCATCATTGTATTCCCAAAATTCAGCATCCATCATCAACGGGAAATGTATATTTCGTCCATTAGCTACAACAACAAATAGAAAGTAGGCTTTGTATCTGTAAATAATAATAATAATAATAATATAGTAATAATAATAAAAATAAAATAATAATAATAATAATAATAATAATAATAATAATAATAATAAGAAGAAGAAGAAGAAGAAGAAGAAGAAGAAGAAGAAGAAGAAGAAGTGTCAAAAAATCTATCTTCCTTGGTCTTGTAGTTTGTAGCTTGTAGCTTTAGCTGTCAGCTTTCATATACGGTGCTTACTGTTTGACGTGGATTTTGATCCGGGTCTTACCCGAACGTAAATCGGGAAAAGTCTAACTTTACCCAAGCGCCCAGTTAAGTTTTTATTGTTATTTAATTGATGCTCAGTATAAATTTCGTGATTTTGTTATTCTCACTTATTCTTCCCATTTATTTTAGGTTAATTCAGTTATAGGGTTCCTTGATTGTATAGAGAGATAGATAGACAGGTATGTACCTACAGTAGGCTATATATATATATATGTGTATACATACATATTATAAATCCATGTATGTGTGTATATATACTGTAAGTGTATGCACGTATCTCTCTGTCTACAGTGAAGCTGCAAAATCATCATAAGCGGCCTCTTATTCTCGATGCATTTTCTCGAATAGAAATTGATCTGAGGGAAATCGACCTTGAGACGCACACAGGGAGAGGGATTGCGGGAACAAACAAATAATGAATAAATAAATAAATAACTAAATGTGTTCATAAAACAAAGTCCTTCTTGATAATCTGCGGTCAACTCCTTCCGCCCTTGAAGTGTGGGGAAGCTCCACTCAATTTTTACTTGGTGGTAACATCTCCTTCTCTGAATGATTCCCCGCAGGCGGGTAGGGCCGTCAATGCACCTCTTGCGGTGCACTGTAGGCATTACTTAAGGTTCTTTGCAGCGTGCCTTCCTTGGGCCCTTAGCTGCTTCAACCCCTTTCACTCTTTTTACTGTACCTCCGTTCATATTCTCTGTCTTCCATCTTACTTTCCTCAACCCTCTCCTGACAATTGATTCACAGTGCAATTGCGAGGTGTTCCTCCTGTTATACCTTTCAAACCTTTTGCTGGCAATTTCCGTTTCAGCGCTGAATGACCTCATAGGTCCCAGTGCTTGGCCATTGGCATACATTCCATGTACTACTTCTTCTTCTTCTGCTTCTTAAATTACTATAGCTGTACGTTGATGAATTCTCGTAGAACACTTTTAAATGTACATTGCAAGTTCGCATGTCTGAATTTTCTCTCTCTGATGAATTGCATTCGCGTTGTTTTGCCCGAATACAAAAACACCTCAATATCAAGACGTTTTGTTTGTTTGTTTGTCTTCTGGAGACGGGATACAATATATGTATATACGTATATATATATATATATATAGTATATATATATATATATATATATATATATATATATATATATATATATATATATATATATATATATATATATACATATGTATATACTGTTACATCAATCTTATATTTTTTACATATATGAAAATTACATCAGTCTTGGCTTTGAAAATTAGGTTTCTGAGAATAAAAAAGTAAGCTATACACACACACATATATATACATACATACACACAAACTATATAAATATACATATGTATTTGTATGCTTGTTTTCTAAAATCAAGTGTAATTACGGAAAAGAATTTTTTTAGAGTTTCCAAATTTCTATTTATAAAGCACTAAAATAAAGATTTCCTGTGGTTACCTTGGTTACGTAATTATAGCAAAATAAAAACGCACACTTCATTGGCATAGTTGAGACACTTCCTCAAGTGACTAATGTATATTATTATATTATCTTCAATGAAAAAAGCAAGCAAAATCAAAGTGTAAATAACTGAATTAATTCCAGGTTCGCTATAGCCATATATGCTTAAATCCGTGTATTATAAATATTCTTATAGGAAATATTATAAATATTTTTTTTATAGGAAAATTGTGGGATTCAGTTAATATTCTTGGTATAATTTTATGTATATTTTTTTTTTACTATATTAGCATTCACTTTTTACTGCCGAAATCAGATATTAGGTGATTAAGATTTTCATATCCTGTTGAGCATTGCAGAGTAGAGGTGAACCTTAATGACCATGAAAGTTCTCTTTCTTCTCTTCTTTCTTTCTTCTTTCTTTCTCTTCTCTCTCTCTCTCTCGGCAGGGCCATTATGCTTATACTTTCGCACTTGCTGGAAGTTGGGGAAAGTTTGCTCGATCTCTGCCCAGCAATAACTAAAGTTTACTTGGACAGAGAGAGAGAGAGAGAGAGAGAGAGAGAGAGAGAGAGAGAGAGAGAGAGATTGAGGAAAAAGTCACTTCCTACTGTCACCTCATTAATACACGTCACGCGCTCGGGTCTGTGTCATCATTCAGTCACTTACTTCGTGGGTTCTTCCTGACCTCACTCTGACCCACTGCTGTTTACATCGGGTCGCTAAGGTCTGTTGCAAGTTCCGACAGCACTTTTAGTCTTATCTTGGCCCTGAGGCATAGCTGTTGGGGTTGGTGGGTATCCGGCGGTAATAGACAGAGGAAAAAAAGTCAATTTTGACCAAGAAAAAAGTTACAAGAAAAAAAATCACATTGATTTATGGTGGCCGGTAATAAAGTCACGGGGAAAAATTCACAATATTTCTTGGGGGTCATTATCTTTATGATATTTAGTCTTTTGTTTATGTTTATACGGAAATCCCCAGCGGCCTTGTACTAAACACGCCGCAAGGGTGGATACATACCGGGTTCAAACCCCCAGGGGTCATTGTCTAGGAAAGATTATTGTGACTTTTTTTTCCTGTGATTTTATGTGACTTTTTTCCTGAGACTTTTTTTCTGTGACTTTATTGCTGTGACTTTTTTTGGGGATTCACTTGTTTCCGGGAAAGATCACAAAAGTTGGCATACTTTTCCCAGACCACTGAGCTGACAGCCTCCTAGGGCTGGGCCCGAAGGATTTCTTATTTTACGTGGCTTTGGTTACCTAGCAACGGGGACCTGATTGTGAACTGAACCACATTATACCTGGAAATAAATTCAATTCTTCACTGGCCGGCCGGAGACCCAAACCTGGCCTAGCAGAGTGCTAGCAGAGAACTCTACCGACTCACCAATGAGGAAAAAAGGGTAATACAGATTGGTCTGCAGAAAAGAGGGTAATATTAGCAGAATAATTATCGTTGTCACCAGAATTCTTGGGAATAGTAAGTGAAGACAATTATTGCTAAAGAAATAAATAGGGAAGCAACTGCTTGCATTTGCTATTCAAAGACCACTCGACCAGGTAAGCTTTCCTCTGAGATTATACATTACGGATGTCAAGCACCACAAAACAACAAGGTTTTGTATTCAATGCGAAAAGTGGCATGTGTTGAAAAGGACAAGCTATTTCTGATGGGCGTGAGGATTTTCTCGTCTCTTTGACATTTGAAATGGATTGTAGAATACCGGTCTTGTACAGGTTCAACGAATCATTCACTAAAGGGACACGTTAATTAGCGGGGAATCCAAACCACATCTTATCAACAAAAAAGGGCGAAATCTCAACGAATCGAACAGATCCCAAATATATATATTATATATATAATTATATATATAATATATATATATATAAACACATAATGTATCAAAAAAGGCCATATAAATATATGGATAGTTTATATATATATATCCTGTATACAGTATAATATAAATATAAATATATATATATATATATATATATATATATATATATATATATATATATATATATATGTACACATATATATATATATATATATATATATATATATATATATATATATATATGTGTGTGTGTGTGTGTGTCCGACTGATCAAAGAGGGTATGACACTTTGCTATCCGTAGACATTATGTATGTAATCAACGACAGGGTTTGCTTAAAAAGCAAAATATGTTACAGACTAAATACACACAAAAACAAAGCCACTACAACATCTTCTAAAAAAAACATAACAAACATCTCACACGTCTCGAACTCGACCTACCCGCGCAACAACTTCTCGCTGCTGGGAGAAAGGGCGTTGGGTCTGGTATGATATATGTAACATACGCTACTGGCCTACAGCACAGACACGGTCTACCCTAAAGCCAAATCTAAAAGTCCTTCTGTAAGAAGGCATCAGCTATTAAAAAGCACGTAAAAGAAGAAGAAGAAGAGATATATATATATATATATATATATATATATATATATATATATATATATATATATATATATACATCACACACACACACACATTAACTAATGGTAATGGTGCTTATTTTTCAAAAAGGTACCCCTGGCCAAATATCAAATAATATCATTTAGTTATTGTTGGAATTTAGTTATCTTATATATAAACCTAACTAATGGTACTTATTTTTCAGAAAGGTACCCTTAGACAAACATCAAATAATATTGTTATTAAAATTGTTGTTGGTCCTTGTTATTTCAACAAACTGGAAGATCAAAACGAGCGCATTGGTAACTTCCTAAATGAGAGCTTCAAAAAGAAAGCAGCATAATATCGATCGCAATTTGTTGACTTAATGAATAAAGCAGATATACGCCTTCTGCTGAAATCGGCAGATGAATTGAAACGGCAAAACATAGTGAAACAATGAGCTATCAATAAATAGTTTATTAAGAAAGCAAGACATTCGCAACTCTGCATTTTTCAAGCATTTGCGGCAATAGAAAACAAAAGACGAAGAATTCCAGTATCAGGAATTGAAGCGAAAAATACCCGAAATGTTTGATAGACACTCTGAACTCCTCAAGTCCAAGCTTATCAATTATGAATCAGATGAGGTCCCTTCCGGTCCCACGGTCAAGTTTTGGAAATTGTGAGCCCGAGAACTAAGCTTGATCCTTCTAATCTAAAATGTAAACGCCATGATTTTTTTTCATTATTTTTGCAAGAGCTCACAGTCATTGTTTAATAGGCGCATTAGTCGTCGCTACGAGAACTGAATTGAGTTGAATATAGAATTTATGCCTAAGGCCCCAGCACTGGGACCTATGAGGTCATTCAGCGCTGAAACGAGAATTGACAGTAAAAGGTTTAAAAGGTGTAACAGGAGGAAAACCTCAAAGCAGTTGCACTATGAATCAGTTGTTAGGAGAGGGTGGAAAGTCAGATGGAAGAAAGAGAATACGAAAGGAGGTAGAATAAAAGGAACGAAAGAGGTTGCAGCTAGGGGCCGAAGGCACGCTGCAAAGAACTTAAAGCCTACAGTGCACCGCATGAGGTGCACTGGCTGCACTACCTCCCTACGGGGATGCAAAGTTCATTAACTCCTTTATACAATGGGTAACATACTGTACATATATTTTGGCCTTTTTCTGATATTTTGCCTGAAAGCTGACGCACATTTTGGGAGGATTTCACGATTTTAATCAAAACTGGTTATTTCACTAAAACATAAAATTCCAGCCGAAACCATTACCTTAACATCACTTGCTAGAATAAACCATTTAAGGAATTTTGAGAGGCACTTTACGTACCACCTTCAAATCTACTAGTCAGTGCAAATTTCCATCTCTGAGAAAAACTTTTCTCTTCGGTACACAGCTTTCAAAAAAAAAAAAAAAAGTAAAAAATGCGCCGAAGTTTTTTCGGCGCAATCGAGTTTTCTGTACAGCGTATAATCAAGGCCACCGAAAATAGATCTGTCTTTCGGTGGTCTCGGTATAATGCTGTATGAGCCGCGGCCTATGATACTTCAACCACTGCCGGTGGTGGCCTATTCTATATCGTTGCCAGATGATTATGGCTAACTTAACCTTAATGAATCAAAACTACTGAGGCTAGAGGGCTGCAATTTTGATGTTTGATGACTGAGGGTGGATGATCAACATACCACCTGCAGTCTTCTGCTTCCCAGTAGTTTAAGACCTGAGGGCGATACAGACAAAGTGCTGGCGGACAGACAAGCTGGTACAATAGTTTTTTCAGAAAACTAAAATTAGATCACAAGGCACCAAAGGGAGACTTTAGATAATCTCTGGGGGCCCAAAACTTGTGCAATAACAGTTTTTTTTTTTTTGACGCATAAAAGTATAAATGCAATGACGCTGAAGTCTTCTTTCCGAAAGGAAAATTATGCAGAGACTTGGGAGGACGGTAACGAACACTAGACCTATGCAAAATTCTTGTGAAGTTCTTGTGCCAAGGGACACAAAATCGGGAAGAGGTCTCGTTACAACTTTGCCAGCAAATTGGAAGTAACGAACTGTTTTCACCGAGCTGCTCTCAGCGGATGGGAAATAACCAATCAGTTTCCGAGAGAGAGAGAGAGAGAGAGAGCCAGTCTAGGCTGTCAGTAAACAGCTGTTTCAAGCGTCAGGTGTTTTTCACCAATTACTTCGTTATCAAAGTTTGCAGACATTAGAGAAGATTACATTTAGCTTGAAAGGGGACGATAAATCAGTTATCGCGATAAATTTAACTAAAAAGGCAGGAATTTCATTTTACAAGGATAGTATACATACACACACATTTACTTGTAAATACTGTATACGTGAATATGGAAATGCGCGGGTAGTTTGCGTTAGATTGTGTGTAAATTATGTATATGTGTACATACGCATTATTAAAATACACACACAAACGTGTATATATATATATATATATATATATATATATTATATATAAGATATATATATATATATATATATATATATATATATATATATATATATATATATATATATATATATATATATATATTTATATATATATATATTAATGTATATAATATATGTGTATACACACACACACATATATATATATAAATAAGACGACCTCGTTTTTAGAACACTGAAAACTATCCCAACCAATAATAAAAAAAAAAAGAGAAAAAAGAACGCTTCCCTGAACCTTGACCTCTCGGCCAATTTCGCCTGAAAGGCAACAATCAGCAGAGAACGACGCCAACCATTAATTTCCCTGCCGGCCGTGTTTTTTCCCCTTGTAAACTCTCTCTCTCTCTCCCGTTTTAATCTTTCCCTTATTCCCTGTTTCCGTGTTTCCCCCTTCGCATTCTGCCTCTTAATTATGCCGACGAGGGAAGGATGACCCGAAGTGAAATTAATATTTAGTTATCTCTTAATGGCACGTGACGGACCTACTGTATGTGCCTGTAGAATATGCAGCAGGGGCTGTCACTGTTACGGCTGGTTATTCATAAGTGCTGTTTCTCCCGCCGCGCCGGTCTGGGTGCGTGTGACTGTGTTGTGTCTGTGTGTGTATTTACACTTAGTAAATATATACTAGAGCGGTAATGTACAGACTATATATATATATATATATATATATATATATATATATATATATATATATATATATATATATGTATATATATACTGTATATATACATACATATATGTGTGTGTATAACTGAATCACGAAAATATGGAACGTGATGAATATATAAATAAAGACAAAATCTACGAGGGAAAGAGAAACATTGGAGCGCTGTAAAGGACTATAAGTCGAAAGGCCTTGCAGCACTCCATTGTTTCTCTTTCCTTCGTGGATTTTGCCTTCTGCGATCCGTGGGAAAATAACTGAGACATTTCGGATCCGTGGGAAAATAATTGAGACATTTCGGATCCGTGGGGAAATAACTGAGACATTTCGGATCCGTGGGGAAATAACTGAGACATTTCGGATCAGTGGGAAAATAACTGAGGCATTTTGGATCCGTAGGAAAATAACTGATACGGTTCGGATCCGTGGGAAAATAACAGACATTTCGGATCCGTCGGGAAATAACTGAGACATTTTGGATCCGTGGGAAAATGACTGAGACATTTCGGATCCGTGGGAAAATAACTGAGACATTTCGGATCCGTGGGAAAATAACAGAGATTTCGGATCCATGGGAAAATAACTGAGGCATTTCGGATCCGTGGAAAATAATCGAGACATTTCGGAAAAATAACTGAAACATTTAGAGACATTTCGGATCTGTGGGAAATAACTTTCGAAAAATAACTAGGATCCGGATGGGAAAATAACTGGGACATTTCGGATACGTGGGAAAATAACAGACATTTCGGATCTGTGGGAAAATAACAGACATTTCGGATCTGTGGGAAAATAACAGACATTTCGGATCTGTGGGAAAATAACTGAGACATTTCGGATCCGTGGGAAAACAACTGAGACATTTCGGATCCGTAGGAAAACAACAGACATTCGGATCCGTGGAAAAATAACTGGGACATTTCGGATCCGTGGGAAAATAACAGACATTTCGGATCCGTGGGGAAATAACTGAGACATTTCGGTTCTTCACCCAGAAGCAAGCAAAAATCCGAAGGAGGTTATTTTCAGATCCTTCTTTTAAACTATTCATGTCTGTTTATTAACTGTCTCGAAGCTGCAAGTATGCCTCGCCGTATGCCCCTACTGTATGTTCTTTGTACACCTTGGATTAAACAACCACATTTATGGAATTTCAAAAATATCTGTACAAAGAAAGCTTTGTATAGATTTCAGTCTTGTAGGCATTTTTAAATAACTGCCCATAACGGGATCTTTTGCGCGTCATAAATACTATATATATAAAATAACAGCAAAACCTTTGTACAAAGAAGCGACGACAACAGACCATAATGTTCTTCCCGCCATTGTTAAAATAATATTTTTACACTAATATTACTGCCATCGGGGTATGTCACACCGGTGGCAATAATGACTCATATCACATGTCCAGACGCTTATTTTTTGACATTTTTTCCTTGGGCGAGTAATACATATCCTCCAACGCGCTCAAAGCACCGG
The DNA here is from genome assembly GCF_040412425.1 of Macrobrachium rosenbergii. Lineage (NCBI taxonomy): Eukaryota > Metazoa > Arthropoda > Malacostraca > Decapoda > Palaemonidae > Macrobrachium > Macrobrachium rosenbergii. The sequence goes on from NC_089752.1 coordinate 2,723,450, forward strand.
TACCACACTGGACAAAAGATGCGTCCTAGAAAACACACAGCTTATTTCCAACGTCAAAATATCCCTTTTGCGTGTAATGAAAAATCTCCTCTTACCAACGGTCAGCTGAGCCATATGGTGGCCTGGGCCTGGCTATGCAAGGTAGTGCCATCGGATGTACGTTACTGCATTTACGGACACCCATCTGTATAGAACTGAACACCTGTTTAAATACTAACCGCTGAATGCCAGTTATTCGTTGATCCAGAACCCGCCACGAGATGAAGACGTAAGCTTGGTAATGCTCACCCAAAAACACACACATACAAGCCCCCAAAGAGAGGCAGTGACTTCTGCCTGCTCCTTGCTGACACTGGAACGCTGCTGGTGTGTTTGGGAGTGAGAGTAGGGAGACAGAGAAAGAGAAAGAGAGGGAGAGAGCAAAAGAGAGTGAGAGCACGCCCGCCTCTAACTTTCAGAGGCTCCGAGTTCCACACACGGGGAGAAGAGAGGAAGAAGCGATACGATGAGAAAAACAAGGCGAGGAAAGGCTGTACGTAGTGAAGTAGAAACAGAGAAACTCATTGCTATCTACAAGAAAATAAAAAATCTGAGCCCGAAAGTTTACGTCAACCAGGAGTGAAATCCACTTGCCTTGGGATAAGACTATGATTGGGGGAGGACTGAGGAGAGATACACAGAAACACACATAAAGAGAGCAAGAGGCTGAATGGCACAGTAAGATCGATCGAGTTTATGGCGTTGGCAGGGAGACGTTCGTTGGCGGGAGCGCGCGCGAGAGAGCTATTGGATGCTACCTGTTGATTCACCCGGCCGCCCAAATGATAAGAGTTGCTGTTGGGGTCCCGACTATCAAAATTGCCTCTCCAGGGACTCTCGAGGATGAGACATCCGTTCTGATAGCGGTATCTCATCTCGTGTAATTAAGGAAGGGGGTGAGCGACGAGGGGTGTAGATTAATCGCTAAAAATATAGAAATTTCCGCGTACAGTAGCAGAATATTTCAGTTAGAAGTTTTAGTGTTACGTCGCAAAAATACATCTGCTTTGAAATGTTAAGAGACTAAGGCTGAATTTTTATCACAAAGCTTTTGTTTATAAACAAGCAGGTATTTCATGCATCAAAACTTATTCACTCAAAAGCATATGTGCAAGTTTACAAACCTATAAATCAATTATTCTCAATCAGAGGTTTACAGGTTCAATATTAACTGTTTCCAATTACCCACTTATAGTGCATTTTCGACTGAGGAAGAGAGAGAGAGAGAGAGAGAGAGAGAGAGAGAGAGAGAGAGAGAGTTGGTGGGTAGGTGCTTCAAGTATGTGAGTATTTCTCGGTAATTGAGTTACCGAGAGCCTATGCAACATTCATATGCATCCAGCGAAGGAAATCAGATGTAAAAGTAATCAGTTGAGCGTGTCGCCATGTGAAAACGCCACTCTCAGCACGATTAATTAGCCAATTTAGCGAGAACACCGCATTCAAAATATGCCTTGGTCAGCACCCAGACCTTAGGCCTAGCAAAACGTAATTACAAGGGATAGCAAGAGGTAAAAAATGAATAAATAAAAAACGCTACTGCTTGTCCAGTTCGGGGTTTTTGCATTACGTTGAAATTTTATTTTCATCACAAAAGGGTTGAAAGTCTGCTGTTTTTACGATTCCCAAACAAGCCTCGCCCCCCCTTCCCCCCACCTCTCCCGCCCACCCCGGTGTCGGACGAGACACTGTTTTCAGCAAGGTAGCGTTTATCCCGACTCTCTCGTGAGGCAACATTAAAATTAAAATTAAAAAGAAAAACTTTCGTTAAAGATGCGATCCTGCCGTTTCTTTCGCTTTTCCTTGTTATTCTTTACTTAATCCTGATTACACCTGAGCCAGAGGACGACGTTAAATGCCCTGGTCGTTGAATATGGTCTATTTTGCCCTCTCGTCGAGGAAACAAAGACCTCCTTGGTTTGCCTGACGTCACCGAGTTGGGTTCACTTGCGCTCTCTGAAGACTAGAATTAAATTCCTCCTTCCTTTTTACCTATAAAAGTAAAACAACTGATCCGAAAGCATTTACCTGTAAAATAAAAAAAATGTATACACTGTCTAAAGCGTGTGTAAGTGTATAATTCCACGAGTAAAATGTGTAAAAAAGTAAGTGCTTGCTGGAAACAGGTCAGTTTTATTAATGTGTATCTCTGAGAGAGATTGCTAGAAGAATTATCGTATGACGATAAAAGGCATACTAGACTAACTATCGCAAATAATAAAACTCGCTGACCAGTTTTGAATTCATAAACATATCAACATCACGTATAGATCAGTATGTTTGCATTCAAGAATCAAGACTATTTCAGTTTTCTGAAATATTCAAAAAAAGAAAAATAAAACATTTCACCATCGGATAACGAGTGCAATCTCTTTCTCTTTCAGCCTAATTGTGTTGGTCGCGGGACTAATTCATTTTTATGAGGGAGGAACCAATAAGGCTTTGTTGTTGGGCGAATCCGATGACTCGCACCCTATCGCCACTACTCCACCAGCAACGTGACTATGACGTCACCCGAAAGAGGATGTGAGTCTTTCCCCTTTAATTTTGTATAACCAAACTGAGAAATAACCATGTAACAGCATAGGTTCATACAAACTGCATTGGCAGGGCTAGACTTTGAGCGGGGGGAATTTACAGTATATCTCTCAAACAGAGAATATACATTGAGATATGGTCAACAGGACTTGTGGTATATTTGTTAAATAAAAAAAAGAAGTCTTCGAATGGCAGTTAGAATTATATTTTAGATGAGCGCTAGACAGTGAAATCTATGAATGGGTATTAGTCTAGCGGCGAACTCTTAACATATAATCAGGGTACTGGAAAAACAACAACAACAACCGGCGCCATCCTAAGGGCAACCTAAGAATTTTTTCGAAGCCGACGAGAATTGTGAACGTCTGTCGGCTGGAGATAACAGTGCCGGTAAATAAAGTAGAAAGCGCGCGCAAACCATGCGTGGGTGGCGGGAAAACTCCACTGGCAGATCAATGGAGCCCAAGAGGAGGTGGCGCTTCTCTCAAAAAACCCTCCTATTTTCAGTTATTCACATCGACGAGTTAGTATTTGAAAAGAAGTTCCTCGTACATGATGGGAATTTTGTTTTCGGGGAACAATGGTTCGACTGATATAGGCATATTAAACTAGCACGATTGCTCTGTCATTGTTAATGGGGTTTTGGAGAAGGCCTCTCCTTTCAGAGCATGATCCCATTTCGTCTCTCGAGAACGCAATAGCTATGGGTTGCTTTTCCCCTGTTGGCATGATGGGATATTTGATACGACAGTTTTAATTCTGCAATGGGAATAGCGCCAATTTAAAATATGCCGTGTACGACACATTATCTCATGCTGCGTTTTAAACCTCAGTGACTCAGCCTAGCCTTGGCAGCCGACATTCGAATGACAGGATAGACTAAAATATTACTTTGTCCACACACACACACACACACACACACACATACACACAAAATTATTTTCACTTTTCTGCATGAACTTTTTCATAAGTTGGTAGCAGCTGTCATAAGACAGAGAAGTTTGACGAGAGAGAGAGAGAGAGGCGCATTCGGTGTTCGAGATTGTCTATACAAAGGTTTTAAAACACCGAACCCTCAGACAAATCCATACTCTGTTGAAAAGACAAACACCAAAAGATAACCAAAAACATGTGTACAGATTTGACAAAAACAGATAACAGTGCCACTGACATTTTGCAAAAAGCAAAAATTACATATATTTTTCAGTGGAAAATATTGAATCTTCATGAAAAGGCTCGTACTTGAATTCGTTCAAATTCTAGCAATATGCTGCTCAAGAACAGAAGCGTTGTGGCAGACCTGATTAAACCTATACGTACAGATTAATTTCATATCGTTAAGTAGCGCAATTACAGTACGCTGGGTATATGGATTAAAAGCGGTATGAGAAAAGATGGAATCTATAATGTCATGAGTGCGAGAGTCGAGTGCATGCAGAGAGAGCATGGTCTAAGAAAGACCATGGCAGAGAGGTGAACGACGCACCGAATGTCGAAAGGACCGACATATTGTTCGTGAACTTTCTATGTAGGTTAATGCAAGGTCCTCCAAATACACTCAGAGTATATTTGAAGGACCTTGGGTTAATGAATCGAGCAGTGTTATGGAAGGTTATTGCACAGGTGGATCATCGGCAATTTAGCGTTTAAAGTATGAATGTTGCAAGGAGTGTAGTGTTGTTTTTCTTGTGTACGTACATACATACACACACACATATAAATTATATATATTTTATATAGCATATATATATATATATATATATATATATATATATATATATATATATATATATATATATATATATATATATATATGGACATACAGGGCTAGCAGCCTCATCCCAAAAGATGCCGAGAACAAGAAGGCTAACCCCTTCCAGTGAATTCCCCTCACAGGGAGAATATAAGAAGTTTCCTAGCCTGAAGGATCATGTCACCCGAAAATACGATACCAGTTAAGAATCGGGAGGAAATTCAAAGCCCAGGAAATCTTATACACCAGGCTGGCATATCTCTTCCTTGCAAGGGTTTTAGGACTGGTGACTTCCTTGAGAACAACAAAAGTAATTGTATCCCTTTAAAATTTCCATTGCTTTGTTAAGAAAAAGAAAATGGGAAAGTGTATGGGAAACCGCGAAGAATTCTTTTAAAATCTAGCGATATAAATAGTCTAAGTTGAAAACGCGTGAAGACGTATGAACACTTTATGAGGATGCTGATTTACAACAAATAATTGATTTTCTTATTGTTGTGGGAATGAAGGTTTTTTGTTCTTGGCTTCTACTACTACTACTACTACTACTACTACTACTACTATAGCCAGTTCTTGCAACGATTCCTTACAGTAGTTATCTGTAGGCCTAGGTCATCCTTACATCAAAAGGTTTATCAGTTTGCTCCGATTACGCAGCTTCCTGCTCGGTCAGATCTCTCAGCTGTACAAGGACGCACCAGCAATCGTGTCTTGTATATGGCTGCTGGCTCACCTTGAACCATTTTTTTTCTATGGCGGTTCTCGCTCTTATTAAAATGACACTTAACCTCATTGCATCCCTTGTATAAAGCTCTCATATAAAATACCGTGTTGGGTTGTAGTATTTAATGAATGAGAGAATGAGAAAAAGAAAATAAAATGGGCAAAGTCAACCGAAACAGCACCGCTTCTCAAGGTCTGAGTGGAATCTGAGTGGAACTTCGTCGGTCTGACTCTGCACCTCTAAAGTATATTCGTTAATTTTAGGGATTATAAGACGTGTATACGTGCGTTGGATAATTCCCGCTTTGCAATTTAGTTTAATTCAACAGTTAGGTGGTGTCATTTCTTCTGTTCGCTTCTTCTTCTTCTTTTTTTGGTGGAAAGATAGACGGGGACAAATGGTCACTGTAAGAAACGAGTGTCGCGTATCATTTCATCCAAACCTTTAATTTCAACGGCAGTTTGGCTGTATTTACTTTAGCTTATGTGACCACTACCTGGATTTTCTCTATCTTTTGCAGTTGGCACTTTTGCAAAGAACTTTTCACGCTGCATGAAAATATAATGGACATAAGTCTTTCTTTTTTGCCATATCGTAGTGCCATATTGTACCTACCCAGTTCCAAATATCGGCCAATCTATGTATTAATATTCACTTCACAGAATTCCATTTACGTGTGAGTATTCAAACAGGAAATCCAGATAGATCTGCTTCGACACCGTAAAACCAAATCCGCCTCGTTTGATGAGTACATGGAAATGTTTGCTTTGCTGAGATGATCACATGAAAAGCTGCAAAAATCGAAAGAGCCATTATGATAACTGTGTAAATCACGGTAGGAAACTTGTGTTATAATAGGTTTCAACATCGTGGCAGGCCTTCTCTACACTTAATTTAAGCATGTTTGAAAGTCTCGAATTTCTTATATCATGATTTTCTTGTAAATATAGGTAAATTTCTCATAAAAATTATAAATTTATTCCTGTCTGATGGTAAAGAGCAACAAAAATGCCTATTATCTATTACTCTGGATTAACTCGCACAAAATCATTCCTTACCGTATTGTGTAAATAGCCATGACGAACAGCATTCCTTACCGTATTGTCTAAATAGCCATGACGATCACGCTGTCAAATTCGTACCGTAGTACTGTGACGTCACCCCTCATATGATTCCGAGTCAAAACACAAGACAGAGGAGCACAGAGCAGACGAAATCATGGCCATAGCAGCAGCCCAAGGAAAATTGATTGCCGTCATTGGCGACGAGGTTAGTTGTGTGTGTCATATGTTCATATTTAAGATAGATGTATTATAGAAAATGAGTTAAAGGCGTAGTATTTCAGTGAGGTTTAAGGTAAACTAGCTTACGTTAGGATAACCTTGAAGTCGTGTATGGCTATAGCTCAACCTTGGCTGAAGTTACAGAAAAAGTTGTATTGGTCCTCCTCCTTCTCCTGGAGATTGCTTTAGCAATGGATTAAAAGCCATTAAGCATTTATGTTAGGTTATGTTAGGGTAGACTAGCCCAAGCTCCTAACCAAGCAAAATTATAACAGTCGTGGTAGCCCATGCGAACCAAGTATTCAATTTGTACCATGATTTTTCCGAGTTAACTTAGTCAAAAGAACTTTTATAGACTGGTGCCAGGTTTAAGTACCCCAGGGTTAAACATAGCGTAAATTATTTAAGGTCAGTAAACTAGGAAATATTTAGGCTAGATAATGTCTTGTCTTATGTATGAACCATAAATTTATATACCACCCATCTCATGTTTTATGCATTTCTGATTATTATTGTTGGTACAGACCCCATGCTTTTGTGTTTCCCCATGCATTTATGTTTAATAGTTATAAGGAACCCTAGGGGAATTGGGTCTTTAAGTAAAAACCTAAAACAAGTGAATTGCACCTACAGGAGTGGTCCCGTGTATAAATCACAGAATAGGCAGTCGGAAAACTGGCTCATGGATGTAATCAGTATCAATAGCAGAACCTGTTATAGGGATAAAGATGTCACAAGGCCAATTATAGGAATGCATCCTAACTGTACCATCCTCAGCCTAATCAAGAACACCTTGGATCCTGACCTGTTTGGTCTGAGACCCGCCCCCCCCAACCTAACCTGACCTAGAGCAAAGTAAATCTTAGATTAAAATACAGGGATGCATCCTAACATAATCTTTTCTTACCTAACCAAACCTAGAGCACCAAGTCCCTACCTAGGAGGTGGCATCTTCAACCCCCTCCCAACATAACCTAACACATGTTTACTAAGAGTTGCGTTACAGTTGTCTTATTAAAAACTTATTTTCAATGTAATTCCATAAATTAAAATCAAATACATTTTTATCCATCCATCATGCAATGGAGAAGAAAGTGATAAGAAAGTATGCCACTAATTTACAGCAGCAGGTATTATAGCTGTGGCTAAAGAAACGAATAATGAGTAGACTCGAAAACGATTTGGAGGCAAAAGCAATGCATGAAACTGACAAAATCACACATGTACTTTATTTAATTTACTGTATTTATAAATAAAATAGGTGCAATTTTTAAACCCAGATTTGATAATTTACAAAAGAAACGTCCCTCTGAATTAAGTTTTATTCGGCAACTAAAGACGGTGGTGATGTCGGTAAAACGCAATCAGCTGATGATTTTAAGAATGTAAACAAAACCAGAATGCAAATGACACATATTTTGTAATACGATAATATGACAATAATACATGCAATATTATTAGATACAGTAAAACAACAGTTTTATTAAAATTATCATTCTCAATAATAACAATTATTCAACTTTTGCAAATCGATATGTTGGTGTAACTGCCTAACTGGGGTAACAGTCTCTCTCTCTCTCTCTCTCTCTCTCTCTCTCTCTCTCTGCATTTCATCGGCCATCGTACTTATGATAATGCTCCATCCTCCACTAATTCTGGTTTTTAGAACTCCGGATAAAGGATTGTCAACCTGTACCTACATGAACAACCTAATCGAGAAACAGCTGACTGCGACGTCATTTACTGTAACTGTCTAGTAGACAAGTTGTTAAAACTTGCCGATTCTCAGTGGTGGCTTCCATAAGCAAAAATGATGTACATTTTTATTCATCTTTCATAAATTAAAGTTGCAGGTTATAGCTGAGGCTGAATAAAACGAATAAAGGGCAGGCTTTAAAATGTTTTGGAATAGGAGAAAGTGATGTCCGGAACTGGCGAAATCACACGTACTGTTTGTACAGTAAAGTAATGCGCACGTTTTAAACCCAGCTTTGCTATTGTATAAGAAAAAGTATCTCTGAATTATGTTTCTTCTAGCAACTAATGGCAGTGAAACTGTCAGTAGTACCAAGACCACAGGTGGCTGTGGTAGTTTTCAATCAGCCGAGATTTTGAGAATGTGAACAATATCAAATGCAAATGGCATACAATGGCAATGTTTATATTCTGTAAGCATTCGGGTCGTTTCAGCCGTAAGTCATTTAGGCCGTAAGCACGTTTACGTGCAAAATGGGCGCCGTGTTTAGTACCAGCCCCTTGGGGATGTACGTAAAACATGAAATAATAATGGTAAATACCATAAACATAACAGTAAATACCATAAACATAACGGCTTACATTGTTTTGGATGTTACGGCCTAAGTGACTTACAGCCGAAACGACCAGGACCGTTCTGTAATACAGTAACAATATGATAGTAATACATGCAAAATACTGGAATTGGATGCAGCAAGCAAAACAACCTTAATTTAAATCATCATTATTATAAACATAGTTGTACTGTTTAACCTTTGCAAATGATCACTTTTCTCCAGAAAATATTTCAATTTTTAGAGCTTTTCGGTTTTTAGAAATACGGATAAGAGATCATAAACCTCTGTAGATATTTTGCTGTGTTTACATTAACAATAGTATCTTAAGATTAGTTAATTGTTATAAGCATTTAGGGGTGTACTTTATATACTTAAGCATAACAGCAGTAGGAGGGTAATGTAAGATGACTTTGAGTATTTTGGGATGAAGGTTTGGGGTGTACGTATTTTGTTTGAACTATTAAATTACGCAATGAACTGTTAATATAGGCAGTTATAAGCATTTTAGTTTAAGGGGTACAGGGCATAAATATACTTCATGGCAAATAACGCATTCACGCATACATACAGTACAACAGTATTTCAGAGTTTCTTTTATAATAGTGTAGGCTAGGACACTTTTATCCGTTATATCGGCGAGCTACTGTATTTGAATGAGGAAAGTAAATTTTGCAGTCTCATTGCTGTGGATACAGACACCACCCTACTTAGAAACATTCAACTGTACATGCAGTATATTGTATATACAGTGTATTGTGTTTTAGGATGAAAAAATGTACAGTACTGTATTGATTTTATATCATACTGTACTTAAATAGGCATGAAGAGTACAGTAACCAACTTGCAAGCAATTCAACATACAAATGGCTGTCTGGAACATAACTTGTTTGTAAGTAGGTGGTGTCTGTACTCGGAAATATTACCAAAATTCAGTGCTGCTATTTTAAACATTTTCTAAGGTTGCTTTAGATTTTAAAGTAAATAGTTGTGATGTACAGTTCATATAAAAATAAGATGTACTGGATTCATCTTTTCGTATTTTAGTCTTTAGCTTTTTTATTATTTTTAATCTTATTTTGTAGTATATGTAATGCACTTTGCTTGTAAGTCTTCCTAATGATTTTCCTAAATATTTGTCTTACTTGCAGGACACGTGTGTTGGGTTTCTACTAGGAGGCATAGGAGAGATCAACAAGAAACGGGAGCCAAACTTTCTGGTTGTAGATAAAAGTGAGTAAAACCCTGGTTGAGTAAAAATGATCATTACATTTATAAATTATTCAAAGTTTAAAAGAATAGACATCTATGAAGAAATTTCTTTTCTGTTTGTATTGTAGTGAATTTTAGTATTGTTTTATTACTGCATATTACATTTCTTTCATGTATTTCACTCACATTGCTTAGGATTTTTTAAAATTTGTAAAATTAATGGACTACAGGGAAATGTATATTCATTTTTTTTTTGCTGAAACATTATAAAGATTTTTACATAAGTACAGACCATAGTTTTGCATATGCTCTCCTTGTTGGCTCTGGTTTGGGATGAGCTAGGTATTGGAGAATAGCAATTAAAAGCTAACTAGGTAATTTATTTGATGCATATCTGCATGTAGATGATGTACATGCACAGGTAATGAACCATTGCATTGCAAGAACCCTTCATTATCTTGTTGGCCATCACTGGGGTAGGTTGTCACTGTTCAGTGCTCTTTAGATAATAAGATGAAAGCACTGTGCTTTCAATTTATTATCAGGGAAAGTAGCATGAAATATTCTTTTTGCTGGCCAATTTATGTTTTGAAGAGTTCATCTGTGTTATGGAAAGAATTCTTATTAGTTAGTCATTTTTATATATTTTATTTGACTGTTTGATACTGTATTGGTCTTGTTTTCATAAAACACTGGTAAGTTTGCTGTCATGTTTGTTTCTGAACCCCTGTTGTATTTTTTAATTATTTTATTTCTGCATTGTGTAATGGATTGCTTTTTGTTGATTTGTTGTGATTCACTTTCAACATTAAATTAGCTGCCTTCTCTTTAGTTTAGTAATTTTTCATTGAACTTGTGTATGCTTTGGAATTCTATTACTGTACTTTTTCTGTTTTTCTTGATTTATGATCTTACAGTCTTTAAGAGGCAATTCCATCACTTGCTTTGTGATATGTTCCCACTTTTCCCTTCCCCTTCTTTTTGTTTTGTTGTCATAAGGGCCAGGGCTAGATAGCACATATCGTTAGGTCTCTGACCTAGTAGCCATTGCATGAGAAAAAGCATGAGAGTGGCAAAAAGTAAGACTAGGGAAGAGAAGGTATTTAGTGTCATTGCTTTGTGCTGACAACATGTTGTTTGGTACCTGTTGTGAATAGTACTTCTGATTTTTGTAATTGTATTGATGAAAAATAGTCATAGTAATTGCTATTCAGTTCCAAGTAAAAGCACTTCTGGTAACCATAGCGTGCCTTATTTGTCACGCTTTAGTGGTAATAAAAGTTCTTTGCAGCATACTTTTGGCCCTAGTTGCATTGCTTTCTGTCCTTTACTTTTCATCAATTCTCTTTGGTCTCATATTGCTTAGGACATCTGAGCTGCATTGCTTTCCACTTTTACTTTTGGTCCGTCCAGTCACTCCTTATGAAGCTGTCCAGCGTAACTCTACCTTCTTCCAGTTTTCACTTCATGTAAGAATAAATCCTTTGGGAAGGACAAACAGGAGTCTCAAAATGCGACTCAATCTCATTAAAATATTTTATAATAATAATCTTGTAGTCATTGCTTTGCATTGCCTGTGGGGATTTTCACACTGGTTGCTGAACTTGCTGCACGGTACTTAATGACAGAGTTTTGATAATAGTTGCTGCTCCTGAGGAAAGGGTTCTCATTAATTATTGCTGTGTGTAATGAAAGATTTTTTGCAATTAGTTCTGAAACAACCTCCAAGCAGTTGCAGTGACAAAATGGTAGTGTGCCTTTGTGATATTTTCTTTAGATTTAGAATGTTCCTCTAAAGCATGATGATGGCAAGATTTCTGTTCTGGTAGTATTTTGTTATCCTTTATTTAACAGTATAACATGGTTAATTGAGACAGATTAGGTAATATCCAGCTCTTTTTAGAGCTTGTGGTGTAACAGTATTAGTTATTACAGATGTTTAAATCTTAATCTTAGGTACAACGTTTTGAAAGGTATCATAGGCTATGAACACTAATGTGGCTTTAGTATTTTTTACAACAAACAGGAAGAGTTGATGATACAAAGACTAGCTTCATGCATAGTTATTAGATTAGTGCATGGAGAATGAATACCAATCATTAGAAAAGACCAGAATTAAAATATCATGGCTTATGTATTTCTCTGTCTAGAGGACAAGGCAAAGAAAGATAGATTGGTTGATGAGGACACTAAATGTGGCATTGTGATAGGTGAGAATGGTTTATTGTGTTGAGATAAGTTTCGGGTTATTGGGACTAAATGGTGAATTAAAGATCTAGACTGGCTTGGATATTCCTGGGGTCACATGGGTCAAGGGAAAATAAAAGTCGTGGATTTGGTGGGTCATAGGTTAGCCAAGGCACCAGCCATCCGCTGAGATACTACCACTGGAAAGATTAAAGTCCTGTCAGCTGGCCAAGTACAGTTTGTTGTTGAGTCCCTATTTGGTCAAAACAAACTTATTCTGTGCCAACATCGACTCAGAATAGTCTGGCATATTCATTACATAATTATCTTTTACTGTTGACATACACTTGACATCACTAGACACTGCACACTTCTTAGCCCTTTCGATCTGCCCTTTCTTGTTTAGGAGACACTCGCCTGATAAGCATCTTTTGCAGTAGGCCACTCTGAAATAAACCACTGTTCTTTGATCTTGGCTGGTGGTAAAGCTTTTGTACCAGGGTCTTCCACTGTCTTTAACTAGATTTTCCTTGCTTGGGGCTACAATAAAGCACACTTTTCTGTCAGTTCCCTCTCCCTCTTGTTTTTCAGTCTGTAGGGAAGGCTTAGTAGAAGGGCTGAGGTTGCCTAGGGGTTCAGCAAGTGGTTCTCTTATCCTTGTCAGTTTCTTTTTCTTTCTCTTCACCCTTGACTTTTTTTTTTTTTTTCAAAACCATCATTACTGTTCTTCCTTCAATGTCTGGCAAATCTGAAAATGTATATGCCCTTGCTGGGTGTGCCAACTCTTCCCAGTTAACCAGTTCGATAATTTTGTCTTTTAATGGGCATACACTTTTTACTGTTGATTTTACATGCATATATTGTTCCTGTTATTGTTTTTGTTAAGTTTGCAAATATTCCTTTATGCTTGTTTTACATGTTGCTTCTTTCAAGGTGATATTGAACATAGTCCTGGCCCACTGCATCAATCACGGAAGTGTCATATTTTATATAACAATGTTTTATGGATTATATAAGAATAAAAAGGACTTGATGGTGCTGTTGACTCTGATATCCTCATTTGCTCAGAAACTTTTGTGTCTGATTTGGGACATATTTCAGAACTGTTGATTTCGGGGTTTAAGAAGGCCATTCTACACAAGAGTACTATAATGCCATTCCAAGGGCCCATGGAATGGCTCTGTATATTAGAGAAGGTTTCTCGATATCATAGGACATTGTATGAGTGTGTGTGTGTGTGTGTCATGAAACACAGGTGGTTAGTCTGTGTAAAACTAATAAGTCTTCATGTTCTTGCTAGCCATAGACTATTTATGTATCCTTTCTTAACAGAATGTCAGCAGTTCAGGAAGCTGACTCCCAATCCTTGTTGCATTTTTGTTGTTGATTACAGAGCTCATCACAATGAATGGCCAAGGTCAGTTCCTGCCAATGATAATCATTGTGTTGCTGCTCTAGATTTTCCACTATTTCTAGTTGTGAGCAGTTAATAAAGGAACCCACACACCAGTCTGGCAACCCTCTTGACCTAGTATCACAGATGTTACAGAAATTATATCTTGAGTAGGTTGGTTCATCTGATCATTGTTTGATTAAGGTTAATGTGAATAGGGATCAGATTGTTCTTGATGTTAGCTTTTAAAAAAAGTTGTACCTGAAATCCCAGGCCAATTGGATGGTATTCACTATGATCTAAATGGGCTCAGGTGGAGAAATATTTATAGAAGCCTGAATTGTATTGAGTGCTCAAATGATCACCTTAAGACTACAGTACATGTTATCAAGAGGAGAATTCCTTCTAAAATCCTTAAGCTTATCTGCAGTTTGGTTTTTGTAAAGGCCTTGGTACTTTGATACATGCTTCTCAATATCTACCAACTTGCAGAGTGCCCTTTATAAGGGTGCAGAGGCATGTATGGTTGGTCGAGATTTTAGTGCAGCCTTTGACTGTGTGAATCATGAAGCACTTGCATACAAGCTAAGATTATTGGGAATTGGTGAATCTTTTATCAATATATTATAAATGATTTTTTAATAGGCAAAACCCAAAGGGTCTGTGTTGATGGCCAGTATAATAACTTTAGTAAGGTCATTTCAGGGTGACCCTCAAGTGTCCTTGGACCTTCTCTATTTACTAGTGGCCTGTGGTAAGGCCTGGAGAACCGACTGATTGTGTATGCCAGTAATGTTACCCTTCTTGCTGTTGGTCCCTCTTGCCCAAGGTCTGTGGTTGCAGAATCCTTGAAGAGAGATCTGGCATGTAATAATGAGTCGAGTAGGCTATGGAACATGAAGCTTAACCTTTCTAAAGCTCAAAGTATGATAGTTAGTAGGTTGATAGTTAGTAGATTACCTTTGCATCCTGATTTAGATTTAAATGGTATGCCTTAAATGGCAGACACTTTGTAAGATTTTAGGTGTGATTTTTGATAAGAGATTGACTTTCGAGAAGCATGTTTGTAGTATTGCATTGTCTTTTTCTCAGAAAGTTTGTAGCTTGCAGAAATATTTTACTATGTTTTGTGGTGTAGTCATTATATGAGTGTTCCAATCTTTTCTTCTTTTCTGTTTGGAGTACTGTTCTCCAGTGTGGTCTATTGGTGCTGGCTCTCATCTCAAACTCATGGATAGAGTTATGTTATCAGTCAAGTTTATTTGCCAACTCATAACATTGCCTAGTGGCATAGACGTAAAGTGAGCTCATTATGCTTGCTACATAAAATATACTACAATAACAAACATCCCTCTGCACTCTTCTTTACTGCTGACTCTCATCTCAAGCTCATGGATAGAGTTATGTTACCAGTCAAGTTTATTTTACCAACTCATAATGTTGCCTAGAAAGTGAGCTCATTATGCTTGCCACATAAAATATACTACAATAACAAACATTCTTCTGCACTCTCCTTTACCTGATGTAGCTGTTTTTGCTCATAACACTAGGCAGGCTGTTGCTGCAAATTGTGACATTTTCTAGCATCAGGTTTAATACTACGCTGTTAGGTGTGAGTTTTATCTTGGCTATAGCTGGAATGTGGAATACTTTGCCTAGTGCAGTTGTGGAATACTTTGATCTTCAAATATTTCAGCTAGGAGCAAATTTTTTCCTGCTCTCTGCTGATGTCTCCTGAATTTTTGGTGTATCGGATTATTTCCTATTCCCTCATATTTATTTTATTTATCACCTTTTCCTTTAACTTGTCTCTTTCTACAGGCTAATTTCCCTTTGGAAGCCTCTAGGGTTTATAGTCTGTTGACTTTGTCCATTAAGTATTTTCAATTGAAGATTTAAAGAAAGAAGAGAGTACAACAAGAATATTTTATGACTGGCAGTCAAATAACATTTTATCTGACAGGCAATCAAATATAGTGATTGATACTGAAGTTGTACTAAACTCCAGATACATAAAACATTTCCTAAATATTTTTAATTTAATATAAAATTTCAAGGCCATCACAATCTTAATTGTTCTGGCACTGATTAGGAATCCTCTCTCTAATGTTAAACTATCTCACCAGACGTGTAAGGTAAATAAAAATAGGTTTATTAAACTCTAGATACAGGTATAGGTATTTGTTATGTTGATGGTTGGACATTTTTGTGTGTCATTACCAGGATTCTTTGCCAGAATAAAAATGCTGTCTTAGGTGACAAAAATTTGTTTTGATGTTGGTAGTACACACCTGATTGCATTGCCAAAATGTTTTGGGCGATAGTTAACATTTTTGACCAACTTGTAACTTACACAGTGAAAATCCTTATGCTTGTTAATGGGAAGTTTACTTTATTGTATTAAAATTTAAGTTTAATTTTTAAAATTTCCAGATACCAGTGTACAGGAAATAGAGGAAGTATACAAGAAATTCATGAAGAGGGATGACATTGACATCATCCTCATAAATCAGAATGTGAGTGTTATTGCATGATGTTTTCTAAGGATAAGTTTTGCTTTTCATTCTGATCATATGATTTATTTGGTGTTAAAAAAAAGCCTAGCCATTGTTTTAGTATCTAACCCTTTCAGGTTTGGCCACTCACAAATTCTCTGTGTTGCATGCACCTTACATTTAGCTCTCACTCAGCACTAATTCACTTTGATCGTATATTATAGAATTATTTTTATTTATAATATTTTCATTGTGCCTTCATGCTCAAGCTGTGTTGCATCATACAGATAAGTTTTAAAGAATATTACCGTTGTGTGCAAATGACAGTATCACATTATAATTTCAGCAGCTGAGAATTAGGTAATAAAATTTTATGTCATAATGAGAAAGTGGTACAGTAATGTCCTATTGCTTATTACTTCAGTTTATTTTTCGATATTATAACTTTTCTTGTAGCGGAAATGGTAGTTATTTTGGATTGTTTAAACCGTTCATTTGATTGTATATCTAATAAACTATTAGTTAAGCTAATACAGTCATTATGTATGTAGCTAATATACTGGTCTTAGGTTATGGAAACTTTTATGGTACAGTATATGGTATAATTAATTTTATTTTGTTAGAAAAATAATTTGACTGTCTCACAGTAAAATTTGTTGAGTTACTTATTATAGAAGAATTTGAGTTTTATGGATTTTTAACGCAGTTTTTATGAATTACAGATTGCTGAACAAATCCGCCATGTCATAGACACTGATAATGATAACCCACTGCCTGCTGTTCTAGAGATTCCTTCGAAAGACCATCCATATGATCCCACAAAAGACTCTGTCCTTCGGAGAGCCAAGGTAGGAATGAGGTGACTTTAGACATTAAGTCTTAAATTACGTGCAGAACATTTTTCATTACCATATTTACTTAAGTTGTTGTGTTATATACTGTAATTCCCTTCATTATTACTTAGAAGCAATCTGAAGTTGTAAATGAGGGGTCAGGACTAACTCAGTGGACAGCAACATTACAGTATAGATTTGTTTCTTCAGAAATACAGACAAGAGCCTTTTATATAATATCCTTCAGCAAGGTGGTTAAGGGGAGTGAGTGGGGGAATAACCCCCAGTCACTTACCGTCACTAGTCACTTCTTTGGATGTCATTGTGTGAGGACATATTGCTGAGTTCCTCCTGACTGCTAAGTTGAACTTATGTTTTTTCCTGTTGTTTGAGTTTTTGGTTTTTGAGAAAAGTGTTTTTCAGCGGAATGAAGGATTAGTTTCTTCATCTCCTTTGTTTTTTATTCTTAGATGAATTATACTGTTTTTTTTTTATGAATCTTCCTTGCAATTTCAATAGTATAGCTGTTGTTGGGAGGTGATCAGTAGAATAGCTAATTTTCAAGTGTTAGCCTATCTCCTGAGGGGCATGAGGAAGGCTTTCATCCCGTAGGTAATGCAGTAGTGTTTCCATTCTTCCAAACAGAAGCAAATTTGCAAGTCCAACAAACTCTCTGAAAATAGTAGTAATCTTTTGGACTTTCTGAAATAATAGTAATCTTAGGAGCAATGAAATCAGCAGACTTTTTAAAAAAGATGGGAAAGATCCTGGTAGGGTCTATGCCTCTGTAACTGTCAAGCCCCAGAAGCAAAGTTTTGACTTCTCTAGATCTGAGGGCCACTCAGAGCAGTGCCCTACCAGTCTGTCAAGCCATTTGCCAAACTAAATAGGGGTTTACAGGAGTCAGAGCATCCCTTGCTTGTATGCACAACCAGGAATGTGACAGTTCTTGGTTGTCATAGATTACCTCCCACTTAAGGAGTAAGTGTCCTATATAAAAGGCGAAGGTTTGTGTTTCCTTAGGAACAAACTAAGAATTTTTTTAAAGTAATTTGTATTTTACCTAGGTATACAACTCAAAGCCTTTTATCACAATCCCAGTTCAACTATTCTGCCTTTTCCCTGTGGCTGAAGGAGAAATAACTAGTGACAGAAGATGAGAGAGGGTATTCCCCACTAATCCCATAACCACCAGTTTAAAGTTCAGTGACTGCTCTAGCTCACACTGAGGTTACTCATATATTGCTTTGGTTTCTACACCTAGGAAAAATTCCACAGACCAACATGGCTGGTCTGCTCTTGAGTTCGGTGTATCCTCCAATTTTGTCCAGCTAATTGAGGAACCTACGCATACTTCTGGTAATAAATTAGACCTCATATTCACAGATGTTCCAGCTATTGTTAAGTCCAAGGTCTGAGTACGTAGGCACTTTCGATCACTGCACCATTGAATGGACATATCTGTCGATCAGTATATTCCTAATTCCACCATTGGAAAAATGGTCTGGCTGAAATCTAGAGCCAGTTGGTATTGCATTATTGAAGTATGTCAGGCACTTAATATTTCAGGTGCTATATCAGATTCAGATCCAAAGAAGAAGCTAAATGAAATGCTGATGGCTATTTTAATAAGGTGTGTCCCTAGAAAGGTCAATAAATTCAGGATGAATAACCAGTCATGGTTTGATGATATATGTATTGATGAGCTTACCATGACCAACAGACCAAATTCAACACATGGAAACAAAATTGTTCACATGAAAGTTACACCATTTTTGTTGGGTCTTGCCGTTCTGCAAATAGAATTTTTCATATCGACGAGAGAAATTAAAATAGTTCCTTAAAGAGGAGACGAAGTAATTACTCGGCCTCATCTGTAGTGGACCAAATTGGCATCATCTATCTTGGGTCAGGCTCATCTTCCATTCCTCCTCTACTGACGGCTAATGGTAGATTGGTTACTGGCCCTAAGGAAAAAGCTGAACTGCTTCATCAAGCTTTTGAAGCTAAGCAATCAACTGAGGATGTCCCTCTCCCTGATACTAGTCATCCTGAATCTATTCTTACAAAGTATGCATTTCCTACTAGGGATGTTATGAAAATTCTTGATAATCTTGATAGCTGGGGTGGAGAAGATCCTGATGGTTTCTTCAGTTTGTTTTTTAAAAAAGTTTCTGGTGTGTTCTCTTCCAAAATTAGTAGATTCTATAGATTTTTATGTTGATGTAGTACCTTTGCGGATGAGTTTAAACTTAGCAATACAGTATCTGTTCCAAAGAATGGCATATCAGCAGACTGCAGTGCTTACAGGCCAATTTCTATTCTCCCTATGCTCTCCAAAGTTGCAGAAAAACATGTTTTAAGCCATTATATAAATATGTGGAATCGAAAGAATTGTTTTCTGATAGTCAATATGTGCATCAGAAGCAGTTAGGTACCTGCGATGCTCTTTTAGATGTGACATCATCTGCAAGGGAACATAGATAAGGGTTTTGAGTGTAGAGTAACTCAAGTAGATTTTAGTGCTACTTTCAGTTTATTAAATCACAAGGAACTTACTTATAAACTTCAGAATGTTGGAGTGGGTGGATATGTGTTAGGTTTACTTCAAGATTTCCTTAAAGGTAGGCAGCAGTGAGTTGCTGGATGGGCTCTTTATCGAACCAAGACCTATTGTGTCTGGAGTTCCACAGGGCACTGTTCTGGGCCCACAGTTATTTTTAGTGTATACAAGTGATATGGTTGTTGGCCTGCAAAACAAGATTGTTTAGTGTGCTGATGATGCTACACTTGTGGATGTTGTAAAGTCTCCACTTTTGAGAAATGAAGCTGCCCTTAGTCTCATTTGGGACATGGAATGGATTAGTGAATGGTGTATTCGGTGGGGTATGAGGCTGAACTCTAGTAAAACAAAAATACTGTTGATTAGCAGATCTCTAGACTTTCCACCCCATCTTCCCCTCCAAGTTGGTGGGACTTCGCTGAATGAATCTGAACCTTTAACTCTTCTAGGTGTAACTTTTGAATCACATCTTACTTTTGAGAAACATCCAATGAAAGTGTCAGCAAATGCTGCATGAAAATAAGGTATTGTATGGAAGGCCTCATATATTTATAACAGGGATAAAACCAGTTCAACTTCTTTTAGGTCATTTGTCCTTCCTTTACTAGAATACTGTTCTCCAGTATAGATATCTGCTTCTGTCAGAGTTCTATCTCTTTTAGGTAGAGTGGCTCACGGTGGTAGGTTTCTGTTTCCTAATACAGTATTAGCATTTATGACTTGAACCCTTGGCAGATGGTCTCTTGTTTGTCAATTTTTCGTAAGGTGTATTTTAACAGATCTTTCACATTCTCAATTAATCTCTGATCCCCTTTTCCTGCCAAGAGCAACAAGATTTGCTGAAAAACAGCACCCGTATGCAATGCATTACTACCTTAAAGCTATTCTCCTTGCATTTTGATACATTTTTATCTATCTATCAGTTTAGTAATTTATTTTTTCTTTTGGTTACGAGATCTCTTCTTTTCTGTATTTCACTTATCTCATCTTACTTACTAATGAACACCATATTTTGGAAGCTTGAATTTCAAGCATCCCCTTTGGGCTTATTCCATATAAGTAGGGTTCATCTTCTGAATAATAATAATGATAATAAATAACACAAATTACTGTATTTCAGAGAGTTTATTTTTACGCGCAGTTAAAATTTCTAGTGATGATTATTCTGGTTTGAGGAATTCTTTTAGTTTTGTGTGTCAGGGTAATACAGTATCCAGTCCATATCACTCTTTCAGTACTACAAACAAATTTAAAACTGTGTAGGTGGTTCATGTCTTTTTTTTTTTTTGTAGCCTGTAAATGTTGTTGTGGGGGCAGGTACGTGTAGAAGTTCAAAGGGTTGCATCACTCTTTTTCTCTTGAAACGTAACTTTATTGATACTATATATGCAGCACACACACAACCTTACACACAACTTTATTTATATCATATACACCTGCAGCCTCACACAATCATGCAGATAGTACTTTATTATACTAGTACAGTACTAAAGAATTTATACATAAATATACTCACGCTACCCCACGTAGGGGGGATAGTGCCATCAGCACCTCATGTGGTGCACTGTAGGCATTACTTAAGGTTCTTTGCAGCATCCCTTCGGCCCCTAGCTGCAACCCCTTTCATTCCTTTTACTGTGCCTCCATTTTTATTCTCTTTCTTCTATCTTATTTTCCACCCTCTCCAAACAATTGATTCATAATGCAAGTGCGAGGTTTTCCTCCTGTTACACCCTTCAAATCTTTGTACTGTCAGTTCCTGTTTCAGTGTTGAATGACCTCATAGGTCCCAGTGCTTTGCCTGGCCTTTGACCTAAATTCTATTTTCTATTCTGTTCTGTTCTAGAGACATGTTTATATTATCTTCCTCAAAAATTGCTCCAGGTAATACTGTATAATTATAACGTTAAACAGTCCAGCACATGAAGAAACAGTCTGTTGACACAGTGGAATCCTCAAACTAGAGAGTAAAGTCTTTTGACACAACCACCTGCACAATCTCTCCTTTCTCTCCAAATGACAAAATTCGTTTACAATACTTCCTCAAATTCGGTAGTTTCTTCTCACTGTTAGTTGCTAAATCTTGACTTCTATGCTGTGGATATCAGCCATAAGAGGATTTACAGCTGTCCCTCTCCTGTGAGAGCACAATTGGGGTTGCAACTCAGTTAACAAATCTATATAAAAAACTTATTATAATTCTCAGAATGAAGTTACAAATTATACAATAATTATTACAAACAAACATGATAAAAAGAAACTATTCAAATTTCCTGACACAAATCACTAGAATATCTGATTTTCATAGCCTTGTAATTATCAGGTTTTATGCAGTAGCAAACAGTTCTAGCAATTCTTGAGTATTTTTCATATTCTGTCTCTTCCATCTGTTACCAAACATTGTTTTGAAATTATTTGATCAATATTTACTCATTTGTTGTAACTAAGGCATCTTGAAAATGTTCATTTTTCTTTATTCTCGCTTTGCTAGGGGTAACTGCATATCACTTCACATAGTTTAAGTCATTTGATCAATATTTTCCAATTTTCCTTTTGTAGCAACTTGAAGATTTTCATTATTTCATTTTCAGGGTCTCTTCAGCATTGATGACATGCGCTAAGAGCAGGGGTCTTAACCCCAAGCTGTTTCGGTGTACATTCCATGGCTTGGCAGCAAAAATTCTGCACAATTATTTTTCCTTTTCTTACTTGTGAGGGTTGTTATTGTGAAGTTGCGTAAGGGTTGAAATACTCAAACTTAAGGTTCATATATTTGCAACATTTTAAAGTTTTATCAAAGCAACTAACATGTATGCAAGTTTTGAATGTTGTAATTAGGCATTTCATAGTCACTGTCAATGTATAGATAATATAGTTTATTGTTTGAATCTCTTTATTTGTATTTACCTTAATAGGAACAAAAAGATATAGTGTTACTACAACTCTGTTTAAAAACTTCTAATGTCATCCTGACAGACAGGTATGTTTTTAATCTTTGAGCCCTTTTAAATATGATCAAGCATATTAAATTGATGTACAATATATTCTTAGTAATAGATAGGGTAACATAAGAATTCAAAAGCTGTCTTGATAAAATAAGTTGAACTTAGTGTTATATAGTATAGTACAGTACATAATGATAGCATCTACCCACTTAGCTTCCTGATTTCAACTTGACCCGGCTCCAGTTTTTACAGCTAATTTAATAACATATCCCTCTGGGTTCCTATGAGAGTTGGGAAATGTGGGGTATTCAACTCAAACTAATTCATCTAATACATAAAACACAATGAAAGCTAAATATATCTTGTATTAGTACTGTAATAATTGTAAAGTATTCAAAATGTTCACACTGACTAGAAATGTCATCAATTTTAGTTAACTGACTCTAGCTTCTAGACAGACAAATTTTGTACTATACGTACATATCCAAAAATCCACATTCTTGTTTCTAGGAATTGTAATTTTCTCCCGTTTTAAGAAAATGTCACATGTCATGAAAATTAACTTGACTGAAATTTTTGACTGGAAGAAGAGTTTGTCTTTATGTATATGTTGTGGCAGGAACCACTTTGGTAAAATCTGGAAATAAAAAAACGCTATTTACAATACATTATTACAAATGTGTACAGTACAGTATTGGCAGATAATTACAATAAATCATAACAATCCAGGAAATTAATCATGTTTCTGATTAAAATTTCTATATGTAGACAAAGAGAGACTTGGCTCTAGAGGAAGTATGGGGTTAAGCAGAGATGGTTGCTTTATGTAGCTTCAGTTCCTCTCAGACTCCTAGTTCATCATGGGGTGGTAGGCCTTAGAAAGCAACTCTTTACATCTAAATCATAATTTGGTACTAAAATAAATTAGCTAGTCGTTCTTACATTTTTTCACACTCCGTTTTCTCACGTCTTGATTTATCTTTCATGGACAACATAAGAGCTTTGTTGAATATGGTTTAGATTGATCTTAGAACCTGAGAGAAGATAAGGTTTGACAGCATGCCTACTCTTCTGTAGAATTCTAGTAGCTAATGTAGTTGTTGAAAGTCCAAGCTGACCATTAAGGCACTGAGGATAAGGTGTATATCTATCATTCCCAGTACGTCCCTGTGGTAGGTGGAAGACCGCTCTGGATTAAATATGTAACAATGACTAGTAACTTAAATTTAAATTTTCATGACCAATATGCAAATATAGACTCCAGTATTTTTCTCAGGACACATGGAGACCAACCTCTCATGTAGCTTTAGAACCATTCAAAACTACTGTACATAATTACTAATGAAATACAAGTGTGTAGAAACACAAATAGAAGAGCATAAAGAGGTAATACATTGTTACTGAGGAATGAGGAACAGATTGACAGAGCAAATGTTGAGATATATGACAGTCTTAGTAGAAGAAAGAAATACGCATTGCTAGAAGTAGCAAAAATAAAATAAGAGTAGGCAAAACTTGCTAGAAAATTAGAATTATTAGGTTAAAACAGAAATGAAAGGCGTACAATTAAACTCCTTACAGTACACAGAAGTCAGCAAATAAGGCCCTACTGCAAGAAAATTTAACAACAATCCAAAACAAAAAATTTAAAAAGCAATTTGTATTTTTCCTAGGTATACATATCAGAGCCTTTTAAATAGGAGTACCCTTCGGTGCAGCATGAACCAGAATTAATAGTTGAAAACATAGTAACAAGGTTAACTGGTGATTATGAGGGGTGAGTAGGGGAGCATCTTTCTCTTGCTTTTTCTTTGGCTGCAAGGATTAAGTTGGGTGGTTGTGGTGGTGTTAAAGTACTATATAAAAGGTTCTCTTTTATGTTCCTAGAGGAAATATATTTTTAATTTATATTTTTCCTTATTGTAAAGTGGTCTGGAATAGGTCTTTTGTGTTATGTTAATCAGTCTCTGTATATCTGCTTCTATGCAAAATAAATTTAATTTTTATCACACTTAACCAAGTCTGATAGGAAGGGTAGGAGGATTGAGCATCTTATCTTAGTATTCTGAACATTTCATGTGTTTTTGTTTGAGACAGGCTTAAAATCAGTCATCTTAGTTTAACATTAAATATATTTTGAAGTTTGCAGATTCTAGTCAAGAACCTTATTTATTATATACAGTACTTAATGGTCAAAATATTTATAAAAGTACTACTGTATTGAAATTTTGAAAGTTGAGTGTAATTGTTTTTCTAATAGTTTTTTAGGCATTAAAAAACATGTCTGTGCGATTAGTTTAAGTTACTTTAGGGGTAACAGTGATGTTCTCCGAGACTTCTTATTGACAATTCATGTCTTGTCGATAAGTATTTTCATTCAGCATCGAGGTTGCAACCTCGATGTTGAAATGAAATTTCAGCTGGGGGTATCCTTTTAGATAGCAAGTCTATTTGACCTGAAAAATTTTACATGATTTGAGTTCAAACCGGTGTAAGCCAGGTTGGTGTCTGTCTCTTATAGGTTTGGTTTAAAAATGACTTTAGTATGAAAGGATTAAGCTTTTGGAACAGTCTTCATATAAGATTAGTGTACTGGATTTGGGATCCATTAATATAGTGATTACTTTAGGTAATAAAGGGTTTGGCAGGTATCTAGAGAGGAAGAAGGAAATCTAGGTACAGCCATATACGTACATAACAAAGTACAGTAGTTTATGACAAAGTTCCTGTAAACATTACTGGGGCCATGGGCAGCTGCCAGCCTGCAGTGATGACATCCTCACAGGTCAAGAAGGGCTGTCCTGCTCATGCAAACATGGGCAGGGGCTGTCCCTCAAAAGTGCCAAAGAATTCCAAGAGGCCGAACCCTCTACTGATGGGGAAGGCGTAGTTGGGACCTTGTCTTACTGTCTGGGTGACCAACTGGACCTGGTAGAATCACAACCCCAGGATCCTTGGACCGCTTGTGTTGAGAGGGGACAAGAGAGCACCTGCATGCTCCTTCCTCATCTCTCACTGGGCTGTGCTGGCAGTACGTCGTGGACCTACAGTCCGTGAACCCTCATCACACTGTTTAACCTTGCTAATTGGACCAGTCCTGTTACTCCTAGGTCCAATGGACTTGGGTGGTTGCATCCTTGCATAAGGCAATGGGTGCAGCAGTATAGGTAGTACTGCTAGTGAGAACCCTATCAGTCCTCTTCGTAAACAAGGACCAACTCCTGGAAGCCTTACAAGACTTCCCATGGGGAGACAGCAGATTGATTTTTTGTTGTGATTTCTATCAACCATATGTGGTCTTTTATGTCTGAGTGACATTTCAGAAGTTGAGTGTCTGTTTAATGAGAAATTTTCTCATTTTTATGCAGATATTTTTTCTTCTTTTTTAAGGTTAGGAACCTTGACGAACTTCCACTTCCAAAGAGGGACTCAAAGTGTGTTAAGGTTGGGTCTTGCCTGGCCTTGTCTGTATTTAGTTTCCTTTGGCTTCCTGTATGGTTTTAGTATATTAATACCGTGTTTATTTATCTAAACTGAGTTTCCTTCAGAGTCATCCATTGGCAAGCCAGAGGTCAAAAGGTTTTTGGTTTCAATCATTAGTATTTTAATTTTGTCCAGGATGGAGCTCTGTCTTACCAAGGAGACCCAACAGCGGGAGGAACAACATTGTTACCCACAGTGGTAACTGGTCTTGGATCCTCACCTAAATATTCACTACACTGTACCCTCAGTCTGTCAAGATAGGACCCAGCACTGAGAGCAAGGTTTGATATAAAAGTTGTGCCTCACTTGATCACATCAGGTACACTCCAATTTTACAGGTGGCGAGGTATGCCGTCCACTATTTAAGTTACAAGAGCAGTCTTTTCTGTATTTAAGTCCCATGCAAATTTCGTCAACAATAGAAGAGGGAAGCATGAAAACTTACAGGAGTAAAAGGGAGGTGGTTTCCAAATGATTTGTTGAATCTACTGCAGAGATGGAAGGCACTGTACTGTATTCAATCCCTGCAGCAGGCCCCAAAGCACCCCACCTCTGCAAGGGGTTGGGATCAGGAGAATGCCTAAGTACAAACACTACTTGTGCATCTTCTGGCCCCAGGGTGCCAGTGCCAGTCCAGTTAGCAAGGCTGTCTGGCTGGGTCAAGGCTCTCAGACTGCTAGTCTGGAACACCCTCCTGTTTACCCATCCTTTGTTCATGGGTGCAACCACTACCAGGGGTTTCTGTAACCCAGGGGTACCAGTCTGGCTTAGCTAGCCAGGATATCTAAGCCAGCCAAAGTACCTGTGCTATCAGTACAGGACCCTTGGCTTGCAGGGCCCAACACGAATATGCTAGAATCTAACGTGCAGGTATTCATACTCCATTAGTTTCAACTACTAGGAAGGTTTTGGAAGTTTCATGGACAGCCTTTGTCCTTGTTTTTCATGAGTAAGTACGCTCTACATGACCCGTGAGTTTGTTGTCAACATAGGCTGTCAACCACCTAGCCTTGCTCATCTGGAGGAGGGCCTGCCTCTACTAGATGGGCCAAGGTTGCTAGGGAATGTTCCCCTACTTCTTCAGAGGTTTCCAAGATGCAAGAGTTGGATAAGCATTGGGGCTAGGATAGGAAGTGTTTGCACTTTCTTCAAAGCCTTTTCATGAGGAGGTAATTATCCATATCATTCTTAAAACCAGACGGATTGTATGCCCATGTGGAACATCTTTGGTTTTTGCTGCCTGGAATGGACCGAGCTTGGTTGTGAGCCAGATGGACTAGGGGGAAGCACCTGGGCATTATCTGCAGATATTTCTGTACTATCAAGAGAGCATAGGATCTTGCTCAAGACTTACTAGGGGAATGACTGGAAGGAAGAATCTTTTGTCGGTGGGGTGGTCTTTTGCCTACCCAGCTTGTTTTGTATATGAGAAAATGGGATACAGTGTTATCTCGAATACCCAGGAAAGTTTTGGCACCGAGTTGGTGGTGTTGGTGAGGATTGGTCCTGATCTGGGTTCTACTCTGCGACAGCTTCTGCTTCATTCTGGAAGGATCAAAGTCATTGCAGTTATATAACAGCACCTGTCTTTGCCAGGCAGTGTCCTATAAGCTTCCAGGCTTGTAAGCCACGGCAGTTAACTTTCGTGTTAGATTGGCCTTATTTTCTTTGGGACAGTAGAGGTCTCAGGTAGTTTCTTCCATCAAGACTCCCAGACTTACCTTTATTCATTTTTCCATATTTGGAAGCGGCAAAGGGAAGAAGAGGGAGAATGCAAGGGTGGCATTCTTTCCCCTCGGCTGCCATTTGTAAGAGAGTGCCTGTTGAGTAATTTTCTCTATGACTGACATTTTCTGGTGGCCTGAGCAGCAGGTGTTGGATGGAATTGGTACTTTTCTCTCCTTTGAGTCCCCGACACTCCAGCTTCTCATTCCGGTCCATTTCCTCACACAAGTTCCCTACTTGCAGTAGGACCTCATTTTTTCAGGTTTGGGTGCTGAGGACTGGCATACTAGAAGTCAAGATAGATCAACTTCTTCTTTCAGTGGACTTCAAAGATGGGTATTTTATCCATTGTCTCTCTTGAAAAAGTACCTTTGCTGTACTTTACTCTTGGGGGGAAGGGGGGGGTTATTCAAGGGTTTTGTCCATACTTCCCCTATCATCTTGTGAGATGTTCAAAAGTGTATTGAGGAATAAAAATTCAAAGATTGTTGTATGGACATCTATGAGCTATTAACTAATATTATCAGTACCTTTACATAAAATATTAATTGTCCAGAAGGGGGAGATAACTACTCCTCAGAGTCCGAAGGTTTCTTGGGAGTCGACTAGCTTTAAATATATTAACAAAAATGTGGTGTAACACCATGGAGTAAACTACTATTATTAAACAATATAAAATCTTGGGCAGCCTAGTCAATAAAATCTCGATCAGATATCAAAGCTTGAATAAAACCAGGGTCCTGATTTTTACACAAAGCATATCTATATTATAACTGTTTAACCAACAGCTTTATTGGATCAGAGTCCAGTACAACACACATCCATAGAATCCATAATACTGTATATTCAAGTAACATTCTTACTTGAAACTATGCATTTTTTTTTTAGTTAATTTCTTCCAAAACTAAAAAGGACATGCTGAAAAAATACTAAATCGATCCACTTTATTGGGTACCACTAAATAACTTTACACAAATTCACATTTTGCTTCATGAACAATAAACATGGTGCAACATTATTTTCAAAAAGCCGCCTAAGAAACTAAAAACAAAGGAAGTAATTTGCGTTACACTAAAAATAATGCCATGATCTACAAAACTAAAAAGACTATTACAAATAAATGGCCCATTTCCATATTATTTGCCACTTACAGAAAGTTTAGTAGTTTGGTAAACAGAAACTGAAACATACAAAAGTTAAGCACAGGTGCCTAGCTCCCAAACAAGGCATTTTAATGTTCAAACCTCACTCAAAACCAATCAGAAATAAGAACTTGAATTACGAAAAGCATTGTAAAAAGCTTTTCCTTTTATTTATTAACAAATACACCAATGGCAAGTCAATTCAGGCCACTATAAGACAGTGAAGAATTGGAACTCTTATATAAGACTTTATACACAAGCAACATGAAAAAATCCACCACAGGATATAACCTTCGAAGACAGCATTTGTCACTGAGGAACACCTCTCCTTTCACTGTATGCTAAAAAGCAAACCACATCATACCAATATGCTAATAGTTCCTGAATTGTATTACCAACAACATCTGATATCTAACAAAGTATTTACACTGACACAATTAGGCTTACACAAATGTACAGTATCTTACAGTCTCCTTAGTGGATACATGCCTACTATTAACACATCATACATTCAACATTTTCATAACATATGCAGGAATCAGCCTTGAATAACAACAACTCCAGATTTTCTTATTATGATTTTGCAAAGTACCAGATTTTCTTCTTATGATTTTGTATTTAAAGTATACCTCTTAGAAATAAGGGTTCAAAGATATAAGGTACTCTTATCAAACTGATATGCTGTGAAGTATCTGATTCATTACAAAAGGATTACAATATTCTAATTACTTTCAAAACAAATGTCTGTTTTACAGTTTGACATAAATAAGTATGTATTTAGGAAATGGAATGATTTAATTTTTTTTTTATTTTTTTGAGGTTTCACACACAAGACACTAAAATGTTTCAACACTAATATTACCTTGTGGTGTTCGTTTTATCAATAACTGGTAAAATTGTACACAGTATTTGCACAATCCTTCCACACCAACCATTAAGTATCAGATCTTTGTGGTACTGCCAACAGAAATGTAAATATTTGTATATATTTGTTCTTGCTCCTATTAATAGGCTGATGACCGATGGCCTGCCCTATGAGTTATTTTGACTCAGTGGTCTGGTAAAATAATAAGAATACTAATAATAATAATAATTTCTTGTAATCAACAAATTACTTTTAATTTCTCGAATATTCAACAAAGTTAATCAGTACCTTAAACTGAATTGGCAAAGCATTTACCAGTTTCACATAATAGTTAAAATCCAATTTCTTTAGGGCCAAAGCTGATTATTAAGTAATCTCGTACCACTGAAATATATCCAACAATTGTCTTCATCACAAAAATCCCTTCATAATTTTTTACTTTCAATATACTTTATACTATACACAGCACATACAAAACAAAATTAGAAATCTAACCTCTATGATATGTAATTTAATGGAATGAGCTTAACCTTTAACACAAATACTAAAGCTAGATATCTTTATATCAATGTTCATGATTTCCATTCCAAAGTAAACAAACCCCGCCTTGTTAGTTTAAAGTCTGAAACTGAAACAAATATTCTAAAACATTAGTCATTTCATGTATGTTACCATGTATACATGTAGAGAATACATGTAGAGAAAGTGAGGAAAGAATAAAAAGAAAATTGGAAAAGTTCAGATGCAAAGCATGGAATGGAATTTAAAATTTATCGCTCACAACGTTACCAGTAACAATGTAGTGAAATCAGGATGGCTGTATATTCTTTTGTAACCAGTAACTCTTAAATAATGTTATGATTTCACCAAGTTTATGTGTACTCCCATTAATTTTGGTCATAAATTCTTCCAGTATTGGATGGAGGTGGACAAGGGGGCACTTTCAACATTTCAGTTCTTCATACCAGGCTCACATAGTGTACTGATACTGCTTGTGAGGTTTTGTAGCATTCCCACAAATAGAAATACAAACACTTCAAAACTGTCTACAGCTCACAGCCTAACTTGGGTATCCAAGTTCCTAATATAGAGGAAGCAAGAGCAAATATATACTGCAAAGTTTGACTCACATTGCATAAGCAATAACTTACAGATGTTTATGGACAACAATGAACACATTCCGAGCAACAAAAAACATTACCAAAAGTATTCACACTAACATCTGTTTGAATATCTGTTCATGCCTAGAACTACCATTACAAGGCACAACTTCTTGATACACTGTGCAGTGCAAAGGTGAACCTAATGCCTTGACTACAGTACACAAAATAACCCCACGAATTATTCAATTTGGTATTAAGCAAAGTTGAATATCATATATTGAATATATCATTGCACTACTTTCGATAATTTCTTTAATTTTATGACAAATTTACAGATTATTTCTTCATGAAAACATGGAATCGTAAGTCCAAAATGCACTACTTTTTGATGTTGCTACAATTAATACCAGCATAGATAAATACCCATGCATGCCATCCCTCTATGTTAGGAAGGGGAGACAAAAGCTTGCGTAAAAAAAAAAGAAAGGAGTGCATAATCCTATCCCATATTACCAGGCAAGACTATCTGAGAGAACAAAAAATGGAAGATTCATTCATAAGAGGAAAAAATGGGAAAATCATATACACATAATGGGTGAATGGCAGAAGAGAGAAAAGCTCAGGATATGTTCCTGAATTCATCTCTGCTATTCTGCCTGCAAATGCTCAGTACTATAGATTACTAGTAAACCCTAATAAAATAATCATACATCTATGTAACTGCAACATTCTTTTTAAAGGTGCTACGTAGTTAAAGGATATCTAGTGCATTAAACACATGGTCTTGTTTTAATAAACAAATGTCAGACATGAGAAAATTCTGGGGACTTCCCACATAACATCATACTTGTCCAAATAAATCATGTGACAAAAACATGTTTAAGTACAAAGAAAAAGATATTTATATACACAGTACGTACTATAAAAACCTACATAATCACCCCAAAGTTAAAGGCAAAGCACTGAGAATGAATACACAAGATTATACAGTACATGTACTGTATTTATACCAATTAGTCAGTACCCTCTCTGAAAAATATTATGGTTTGACTTTCTATAGGCAACAATTAGCCAAATGCTTTTAGAAAACCTGAACAATTATTAAATTCTTTTGGAAGAGGTTCATGTGATTTTTGCACTAAAGCATTTTTTCAATAACTAATCTTTGGTAAGCTGTGATTCTTTAATTAAAGGAGAATCTATTTAGAAACAAGACTAATTCAATTCATGAATCCCATTAACACTGATAGGTACTTGAGCAATACTCGAAAACGAAAACAAAAAAAAAAAAAAAAAGAAAAAACAGGATTCATAAGGAAGAAGCCAGTAGTAAGGTCTACAGTATACAAAATCTATTCTTGCTGATATGATTGGAAATATATCTACAATATAGTTTTAAGGATGGAGAATCATGCGTATGCACTAAAGAGAATAATTATTAGTTAACTTCATAAACCATATGCAATCCAAACCTTACCAATCTACTTTTTAGGCATCATGTAATGTAAATTAGAAAGTATTATCATCTCAAAGCAGTAACTTTATGTAGCAACTGATCACTTTAGCCCTCAAAGAAGTACAGCAAGAGTCCCTGAAAGTTGAAATTTCCATGCTTTTAATAAATTTAAGGTTACCTCCTTCTTAAACAAAATATATACATCTAGCTCAAATTTTAGGAAACATTAGGAAACAAAATGCTTTAAATGCATCAATTCAACAATATGTTTAAAGTATATCTTCATTAATGGTTGGTAAAACTTTATGTGGCAGAAACTAAGTTTTTAAGTGTACTACTTGCCATGCACAGACCGATGACATCAGTAATTTCTTAAGTTTGCATGAATTTAACTCAACTTAAAATGATAATCTTCAAACATTTGCAGCACCATCATACCTGATGTCTGTAAAAAAAAAATTCATTTCACCCCTGATTACATATCAACCAATATTTCCTAAGCAGAAGAAACTGTTATTATATGAAATTTATTCTTCTAAGCCTTCAATTTCATATGTAAAGCAAGACAGGTTCAGTTCATACAAGGTAGTCAGTGAATCATCAGAAACAAAGACTGAATAAAATTACCTTAAGGAAACTTCGAAAAAGCATTACCAAAAATTCCTGAACAAAAATGGGAATTCCACTAATAATCTAACCATCTACAAAAAGCTTGTTTAAATTCTGAAATCTAAAATTAAGTCATCCATAATACAAGATGGTTTCTCTTTCTGCAATGCTTGATACACTATGACAAAGATAATTCTGGGATATCATTTTCAATCTTTGAAATTAGTTACTTTTAATTATTCAAGAGCATGGAACTGGTAATGGTGCTGATGTACACCTATAATGATTTTTGAGGTTCTGGGTACTGATCACTGTACTTGAAATTCTGCCAGTGAATGTCTTTATGTAAATATATTCTCAAAATTTTCATCCTTGTAAACACCCAAATAAAATGCAATCCCAAAAATAATAAACAAGGCACATCACATGCACAATGAAAACCAGTACAGTAATCTTGACAAAATTTCCAGCAAATAAGGCATCACATACTTTAAACCAAATTTCTATGTAATTATTTATCAACCTACCATTAATTAGAAATGTATGAATTCCAATATTACCTGTAGAAGCAAGCTTAACATTTTGCATTTATGAGGGAACAATGCAAATTCACTATTGTCGGTTAAACTGAGAAATGTACCTACAGAGTTGACTTAAACATGGAAGGACTATGGAAGGAATGGCCATAATTTTCATGAACTATACTTCAAAATTCCTATATATACCATACTGCATAATTCACAATCTCTTATACCATTGGATACCCAAAATTCTGCATAGCCAGCTAGTTATGGTTTAGAAACATGATCTCATCAGCAGCGCTCATATGAAAACAGGAGATATGTGCTTTTAAAAACATGCTCTTACCAATCAATAGTTTCACCATGATGCACATACTGGTGTCATTCATTCCTTCTGTCTGGATATTTTGCACTCAGAAAAAGACAGCTTCACAGAAGTTCCTTATAAAAAATCTATACATTCTTAAAATTGGTACATTCTTAAGGTAGTCCACCAGCACTGTAAAATATGTTCTTTTTTTCTGTTGTGACTATAATAAAACCATGTCCAGGAAAATACACCCTGAGGCAGAAGTGTTACTTTTACAAGTTTGATCAATAATTCAAGGTTCAGCATTGTGCATCTGTCATTTACTCATTGCCAAAAATTAAAAAATATTCCTAAATTCTACCAGTTTATCTAAATTTCAACCATAACCCAAAATATTTTCAATGATTTAAAATTATATAAGTACAATAAAATACATGTCAACCTTGATTTAGAAGAATGTTTACTAAAATATTGTTTACTTATAAAGTACCTAAACAAGT
This sequence comes from Macrobrachium rosenbergii, assembly GCF_040412425.1. NCBI lineage: Eukaryota > Metazoa > Arthropoda > Malacostraca > Decapoda > Palaemonidae > Macrobrachium > Macrobrachium rosenbergii. The sequence continues at coordinate 2,757,438 of NC_089752.1, forward strand.
GTTTCACAGTCATTCAAATGGCACAAATATGTGTATAAATACAAGGTTACATTCTGTTCCCCTCATTCTTATACAGTACTGGTACATGTAAAATACGGTAAGCAGGCAAAAAGTAAGTTTCACTTTTCACTACCCAAACAAGGGTTGGAAGGTTTTGTTTCTAGAAAAAAAAAAAAAAAGGGAACAAATTAAGCAGATGCTGGTGGCTGTTCAGCATCCACTAATATGTCTTTTCCTGATCGTACGGACCCCTGAGCCGCTGCCATCATGTCATCTCGGGATCCTCTGCAAATATAAAAAAATGTTAAAATGTGCTAAAATTCTAAAAAGCTCATGAAATTTTCCATTATATAAACACACTGTACTAACGCCTATATTCTAAGCCAGAATAAACTCCTAATTTGAATATCAAAGATGATTTATAACAAACCAACTACAGAACATGGGGATGGCATTCTATTTTCACACTATCCAGGATACTTACAAGATTACTACTTTACAGTTCTAGGAAGTAAATACAATTAGCCAATAAAATTGTCTATCTGCCATACATATTAAAAAAAAATGTAAAAATCAAAAAGGAACCATGAAAAAAATTAAATACTGATAAAATTCCGTCTTTTGTCAAACTGAACGCAATGGCTGCCAGTGGCATGAGAATGTACAGACACTATCTTGAAAATTAAATACTGATAAAATTCTGTCTTTTGTCTAACTGAACACAATGGCTGCCAAGGGCATGTCTCGATTCACAAACACTATCTTGCATTATATACCTACTACAGTACATCAATAAATTCCAGAAATCACATGGTAAGTAAATAATTCCCAATTGTTACCACTGTAACATGCAACTCCATTTGGTACTAACACTGTATGAAATATATAATGCATTCACAATTGCAATGCAAAGTACAATACAGTATTGTTAAATAATCTCAGAACTACAAAACATACCCTATTTTCTTTTTCAACTGCTTTAAATATCTAATTAATATCCATACTCATGCCTTGTCTCAAAAATCATTGCTTCAATCCTTAAAAACCACTATTTAATTGAAAAATCAAAAGCCTTTGCACTTTTTAAATTCAAAAAAACCATTGGAGAAGTAACTAAATATGTCTGTAACATTTAGAAGTGGAAATATGCTGAGGTATGCTGAAGACATGCATAATTCTTGAACATCTCGCTCCAAATTTGAATGGTATAGTAGCACCAAGCCCATGTATGAAGTCATATATAATTTCACCCAGATCAATATGCACTTTGATTATTATAAACTAATTAAATTTAATGAAAAGTGGTCAGAGAGAGAGAGGGAGAGAAAATATAATGTGTACCTTATTCGTCATTATAAAACAGTCCCTATACGTGAGACAGTATCTTGTCCCTATACGTGAGACAGTATCTTACATATCAGCTCAACTTGGTCTACCCAAGGTCTTAAAATGATGAAGTACAGACATCATGACTACAATAAACTTGGCTGGTAAGAAAATAAAATAACCTCTTTCAATGTCACAGAGAAGTTTTACTTTCAAAATGACTGATCTCTAGTAATGGAAGTGGGCTGTGAATATTGATATTTGCCTCATCCTGAGTATACAGCACAATATATCAATGTTCTCTACTTTATTGCTGTGTTTTCCACTCAGAAATGCATGGTTTGCTATATATAAACTTCCAGAGTAATTGTGGATTGTTTTATTGTCTTTTTTTCTTAATTTTAAACTTTGCATTAAGAGTAATAACTTTTTTTTTGGGACTTGATTTTACACTGAAAAATATAGCTGTATTTACTTAGTTCAGCAAAACTTTGGGATTTCAACACACACACAGGACGGAAGACAGCAAAATATAAACTAAATAAAAGTACAACTGATGTTTAATAACATTCCTACAGTGTTTTAAATTTGATTAGCACTTGCTAATAACTAATTTTCCTTTGAATTAAAAAAATCATCATTAATCATAAATGAATGATTATTCTACATTAGCTTTCCCCCTCCATTCTCCTCTTCCATCTTTCCTCATATCAGACACACACAATGAATTCCTCAACCCTTCTCAAAATACATCCAAACCATCTCATTCTCAACACCTGCTTCATAATTCAATGTCCGCAAGGTAACAAATGCTCTACCCCTTTCTAAGATCAGCCTATTTATTACAACAGGATTCTGAACTCCCCTCTTTTCCCCTGTTGCTCTTGTTACACATTTCAGGCATTGAAAATCTTATTCCATATATATTTTTTAATCCTAAACACTTCTTATGATGCCTTGTATTACATTTGATCTACAGGACAGAGTTCACCGCAACACAATTTCTATATCACCAACATGTCAACTTTTATGATTGTACTTTTTCCCATTTTCTTACAATGATTTTCATTCCTCACTTCTCCCCTTCGTTCTTCTCTTCCGCCTTTCCTCATATTATGCAGTTAGCACTAGGTTATTTGGATAAAGCAGCAGCTCCCAAGGAGGCTCTTTTTCTGTACTCCTTTACAGCTTCTGGCATTACAATGATAAACATCAAGGGGCTCAGCACTGATCCCTGACAGACACCACCACTTACCTGAAATTCTTCTGACACACCTGTCACTGACTTCCATCTAGATCTAGTTTCAGTAGGCTCTGCCTTTGTAATGCCCATTTAATTATTTGTCTTGGTGCTCTGTCAACTGCCTTTCCAAGCTTTACAAATATATTGTATAATCTCTTCACACGGTACATTTCCTGCAGTTGCCTCATTACCCAAACTACTTGTGCTGTTGATGTCTCTGGCATGCTTCCAATTGTAGTATTGATTTTAACAATTTTTCTCAGCCTTACTCCCTCCAACCTGCATTCCAATATGTTTATAACATGCTCAAAGTTCCATTATATCCTACCTAGGGAACATAAAAAATTTCCATGTTCTGTCTTGACATCCTTCAACTGCTCCCATATTCACAGTACTAATTTGTAGCAATGCTTTTCTTATTTTTATCTACCATAGAAATTCTTAGCACCTCCCACCTACTTAAAGGCTGCTGGGTAGTGAGGGCCATTTTGTTTAGAAATCTTCAATTTCAGAGCTGTTGCCTTTTTACCACGTTCTTTAAGCCCTTACTGGCAAACTTGACCCACCCAATTTTCTCTAGTCTTGGAATTGGCTGCTGACTGGTCATTATTTCATTCTGAGTCTCATATGGTTCTGGCTGAGAATTTAGACTAGAATGGAAAAAGGGAGTGTAGTATATCAGGCATTTTCTGACATGTACTAAAGTGTGTGTAACAAATATGTCAGACTTTTGAGTGTATGTGTGGGCAAAAAGGAAAGTGTCATACCCAGGGTAAGGGGTCCTATGTTAAGACTCTCTGGTCCATCTCAGAAAGGCCCTATTACCTCTACTGATGGTATCTCAACATGTGGCTGGTGCCTTGTCCAACCAAATAAAAGTAAGCAATACCTCTAAACACAACAAAAGCCTTGCTACCAGTAGTTTAAGCTTCAATCCATTGTCTATTTTGGAGCTTTTCTAGCACAGCACTTACCATTTTTTCCATAAACAGAAAATTACCTGCATTTCAGTACACAGTACTTACAATTATGGAGTTTTAAAAGACCCAAGAAAAACCAGATAATGTACAGACAAATAAGACTTTCACCTTCACCACACACAACATCAAGAAACAAATATTTCATAAGACACAAGAATTATAAACTTCAAAGAGAAATTTACTGTCAAAACACCAGATAAAAATAATTTCGATGTTTCTCAAATACAAACCTCCCCTTCTACTTATGCTATACTGTCTGGTGCTGTGTGTTGTTAGTTAAGATTTCAGTCATTAATATGAAGAGGCATTTTTACTGCCTAGGCAGCAAAATTAGTCTCCACAGTAGAAATCAAACAATTTGACAGAATGCAACTGTTGAGAATGCTGCTACATCAAGATTATTCAACCTACCATAAATGTCTTCTTGTCTGAAAGTCAATCTCAGCTCAACTTAGCCTATATTAAGAGTACTTTCAAATCTATGCCAGACTTGGCTGCTTATAAATGATATTGACTTGCGAGTGAGAGGAGTTATGGCCTCCAAATTGTGTAAGGCTGCCAAACACACTACATGGCCCTTGCAAAATAAATAATCTATGCTGGTGAACAAGTGTTCTTCCACAAATATTTTGTTGTGAACCACACTTACATCTAAGTTAACATCCAAGACAATGTTCCCAATGAACAGAGATTCAAACTTGTTCAAACTGATTTTAATGCCCCCATTAACTAGGTTATAGATGCAACTTCATATGTACATCAGCTTGTAAATTACATGTTGGAAGCAACATACTTTATCACACTAACAATTTTAAATGGCCGTCAAAAGTTTGTTAACAGTGTTCACAGTGAGCCTAAACCTATCATGGCTGATGATCCTCAGGGTTTGTCATGTGATCTCTTTGCTGCCTTTACAAGATTAATTTGCCAATCTATCATTCCATGACAATACATAAGTACTGAAACTTTACTTTTCACAGAACTTGAAAAATGTACTTAATACTAGCAGAAAACTTTCAGTTGTTCCTAAGACTCCCTATATACACTGAGATGACTGCACTAATGCCATATTTCAGAAAATTTGTTTTGCCATTACTGGATAAAAGTTCTGTATAAATGTTAGTAAATTCCCTGGTTCTCTAACACTCTGAAAAGACAGCAAAAAGTGGTGAATTCCTTATTCCTAACAATGGTAATTAGGATCTAGAGTCCTTCTCTATTACAATACGTTAATTCCATTAATGTTGTTAATGCCTGAAACCTATGAACCACAGCAAGCTATACTTTATGCTGAGCATCAACACCCACAGTCTTTTTGCCCAAGAAATACTTTTGTATTTCCTTCTTTTTACTGGAAAACAATCAAATGGTCTTCCTGGCAGCAATGCTTGTATCACTGGTCTTCGGCATGATTGTCTGTTAGTTAGTTAATTTAAATTTGTTGCTTGTTTACCTTTCTTTGTTTTGTAAATGGGCATTCTATTCTGTGGCTGTCTTGCAAGTCAAGGGTTCCTTTAGCTTTTACTCTATGAACGTTTGCTAACTGAAATAATAATAACTATAATAATACTTTCATTAGCCCTAGATTTGTAGCTGTCAGATCTTCAGACGTCAAAGTACACTAACTATCCAAAAGTATAAATTGAGGTAAGAATAATGGAGATAACACACTTGCCTGTAACATAGAAACAGGGATGAAAAAAAATCACATCACGTTGTAGTGAATCAGAGGAATACTTGCCTAAACAGGTGGCGAGACCTCACATGGGCAAATTAACTCCTTACAAACAGGAGAACTTTAATTTTATCTAACAAACACAGTAACGAACCAGACAGTATAGCATTAGAAAATCACAACATTCATACTTTTAGTATCTTATACAGTATGTATAACTTCTAATGCAATGTCTAGAGGAAAATTCTAAACAGTAAATATAAAAGCAATAGGGCGATAGATTATCATAAAGTCTATCCATGCAAAGCCAAGAAACACAAAGCAATCAGGGGATTCTAAATTTCCTACTTTCCATGCTTCAAAGAGTTAGTTGTTGAGAAAAAAACGAACATGTTAGTAGCTGGTTATCAAAATGCTGGATGGTACTTGTTACTGAGCCATTACTGGGCTCAAGTTGAGCGCCAGGCCTCAGGGTCGTCCACTAGGATGGCACTTTGAGAGTTGGCAGGCCCAGTGTTTTGCTGGGCTGCGGCGATCATGTCCTCTCGGCTACCCCTATTTGTGATATCATTCGACATTTAGCAATCAAGACTAAATCATTATGATATTGGGTGAGAACCAAGTTCTGAGAGACTACTTCTGACACTGAACACTTTAAAAAATCAGTCTAAAAATTAACAGCAAATACAATATGGCAACTTAAAAAAATGTGTAAAATATTATGTAAAACCTCTTTACCTGTTGTAACATACCATAATGCCCAGGAAGAAAGAAAATATACTGCTTCAGTAATACTGTACTTTAAAAAAAAAACTACCAGATTAGCTCTCACTGTCCAAATTACTCTCCAATGCAAAACCTAAGAATAATAAACCCTGATTTCCTAAGGCAATATGATGTATCAAAGTTGTCTCCAAAAATTCTAAAAGAAGTTTGACGCAGGTACAACAGTACATGATAGTGACAACCAAACTTGAACAAACCATGTAAGGTTGATGCACTTTTGTGTGTTTATATGTACATGAAAACAAAGGACCTTTCAAAGCAAATCTTGCAAATTTAATTACCATATATGTTTCCATGATTTTACAAGACTGAAATAACCTGAATACACAAAACAACATATGTGAGAAGATTAATTAAATTTTGATCATATAAAAAAAATTAAGGCCCAAAAGTAGACAAACCAGCAATAACAGGGTATTGAAGACAGAACTTAGACATCTACTCTATTCTATTTTTAATGGCCTTCCTAATCAATCTTTTGTACCTTTTAGTAAATACCTACATCTCATCATTACTTTTCTCTATCCAAGTCTGATGTTGCCTGAGCATCCATTATATTGACTGATGTGAGAGTATGAACTACATGGGAAGTAAAGAAATAAGTAAAACAGTTTGAAGATGCCAAACTCCAATCATAAGATTCACATTAAAATATATCCCCTACCTCAGAGTAGACCTGTGAAAAAGAATAACTCCAAACTGATTCTGATGACAGTACTATTAGTTTCAAGATCAGAGTTGACTTAGGGAAAGAAGCAACGCCAACAGAATTTTATGAGTGACAGTAGATAATTCAGGAGAGATGGGAAAATATGAAAATAATTCATAAAGCGGATGAAGACAAGTGGAGCAAGAAACAAGACCCAAGAGGAACACTACTACGATTACAGATGAGGCAGATGATATTTCATTTTACGTAAGTAAAAAGTCTGGCTAACAGTGTCTTATAGCAAACTGCTGAATGCTAAAATGCTATCAGATATTATAAAACATGATGACTAAAGATTCTCTGTAATCCTCCAAAGAGACCATATACGTACTACTATTCTATATCAGTACGATTATAAGAGATTTCAAGCAAATCTTGAATTCAAAATGTTATGAGAAAAGACTTAGGTAAAATGCTCAAGTAGCTTGCAAATATAGTAAAGTTACCTTCTTTTACTGAACCACATTATGTTTCATATTTTCCAAACAAAACGGTTACGGTTTTACCATCTTTGGTTGTAGATTTGTTCCTTCTTTTACACTGTTGTTAATGAAGTATATACAAATAACAACGATGTAAAATAACGAGAAATTACCCAAGGATGGTATGTATAACAAAGTAACCAGTCAGTCTTGGAATTCCTTAAGAAACCCTATTGAGACCTATGCATAACTCTTCGTAGCTTTTCCTCAATAGAAAATATATAGAAAAGTACTGGAATATGGGGCAGAGAAGAATTAAAAGCACATGAAAATGAAAATCCCAAAGAGTGGCTTTTTCACTTAGAGATTAAGAAGAGATTAAAATGTAGGTGCATCATACTGTGTCTGAGGAAGGTTGGAGTTACAGAAACTGTAGATAGCTTTACTTGTAAAAGACCAGATATTTTTGCAGCAAAGACACAGCCAAGACAACCACTTGCTTCATATTATGGGAAACTTCCTTCACTCCTTCACACTAGATTGGATGAGAAAGGCCGGGTTGAGAGAAAGCTTTAATGATAAAGGACCAGATGCCTCACAATATGGGAAAACTTCCATACAAATAAATAACCCCCAATGAATCTTAGCACATTTTAAAATAAGAATTAGTAGCAGTAACAGGGAATAGGAATGGCTGATGCACCATCCGCTCAACATGATGGTTAAGGAGCAGAACAAGAAGAAGTCTGTGTAACTGAATATAATCATTTATCATAAAGTGCAATTATGTTTAAAACAATTGTCTACCATTTATTAAGCACTTTTAGGCAGGAATGGCTTTAGCCTTTGTATCTTAGTCACTTGAGTATTTTTGCCAATACTGTACTGTACAGTATAATTCAGATTCCTAAGCTCATCTCTCTGTAGCCAAAAGTATGGTTGGTAAGTTCATGTAACTTACCTATTACAAATATTAAAGGTAACCTTAGCAATATGTTATAAGTTACAAACCCATTTAGCTTCACTTCCACAGATTCATGTTCTTTCTTTAAATATGAATGTCATTAACATACCAAAGCAGTCAAAATGCAACAATTTTCCAAGCCATCTAAAGAGAGCATTAAGGGAAATCAGATACCCAGAAGAATACAATGCTAATCAACTCAAACCACAGCAAGACCCTCTTTGATAGCATGTATTGAGTTAAAGATTACCTAAGCTAGTCTTAGAGCAGAGGAAAAAAATGTTCATCACTGGTAAGAAAGAGAAAGATTCCCAGCAACAGTTTGAAGGCAAAAGTAAAGTAGGATAGATCCTCAACAACCTTAACAACAACTTATTAATTTATATATATGTTCATTGGAAAAGAGAAAGCACTAACTATGCTTAGAAAAAATATTAGCTGGCATTTAACTTCTGTGATATGTGAAAGCCCACTGTGCTGCAAAAATCACATGCTTTCATCATTCATGTGAAATGAGTGTTCTGTAAAGTTTAAAAAATCCATTGTATGATCACTACAGTCGACTCAGGGGATCAGGCAGAAACCACTGGGAGAAACAGAACAATCCTATCTGGTAGCTTACTTCTGGATTTTGTTACCTTACTATGATAGGATCTTCTTATCTGGGAGCCACAAGCACATACATGTTTAAATGAACTAAGTACAATGGATAGTGGTACACATACAATGAAAACCATCACCACTACAAGCCCATAATCGTGCAAATTTTGCATACTGCTACAGAAACTACACGATTCAAAACCTTAAACAGCAGGGAGCCCATTCTGAGAGTGAGATGAAGCTGGAGTTGAGATGGGAGCAGCCCTCTCCCCCCTGTGGGACACACCAAAATTTTACATCTCTACTTTAACATAAATCTAGACAGGAAACTTCACATGGCTTTGCTTTCAATATTTAATAAATAAAAAATATGTAAAAAAATAAAAAAAAAAACTGAAAATCATCCTCCTAAAAACCTTTCTGCTAACCTTGTGGAAAATACAATGATAAAGTTGGTGAACATACAGTGAAATAATTTCAGCTGCAATGTAAAGTCTATGAGAATTTTCCCTACAAGTACACTGTAGTCTGACAAAACTTGGTCCTCCCAGATTTCACATGATCTTATATATAAGTCTGTCACAGACACACAAGATCTAAGGTAGGTATATGAACAGTGACTAATATAGCTGTACAAAAATTATGTAAATAACTACTGCAAGTCTTCAAAAAAAAAAAAGCATATTAGTAATGTTGTACATTCCAAAACAATGAATTATCCTGAGATGCATTTCATATTACTGTATAGTCAAGTCTACCATAGCATTAAAATTTACAGTTGCAACCTAGGATACGTCCAACACCAATAAGTTTACTGTTGTAAATTCTCTTCCCAAAAACCACACACACATTTAAATTGCAACAGACCTCAAAACCATGATTTTTTTTATTAATCTGTACAAAGCTTTTACACCTAAACTGTAAAATTGTAATTAATCCTTTGTCACTAAAATACTACTCATGAAAAATTACTCAAATATGTGTAACTAAATTATAACCTATTTTGCTTGAAAAGCACAGTATGTGCACATCCATTGGAAATACAGATACAGAAAATAAATCATAAACTTTTAAAAAAATATGACCTTGCGCTAAACATCAGCACAATAATGTATTGCAATGTGCAGAGAGCTTTGAGAAGTACATATTTATATATTGTTTAAGGTGTAACACAAAGATCAATATTTAATTCTACACACTGAAAAAATTGTCCTTTACACTATATTGCCAAGGTGAGTGTTACACAATTTCAAGAGCAGGCACATTATGTACTAAATTTCTATTATGTTCCCTCCTGTGTCAATGATCTGAAACACACATGGAAATTACTTGAAATATGAAATATCAAGGTATACACGTAGACAGACCCCACCTTGAGACTAATGAAATTTCTGAGAAAAGATAAAACTTATACAGTACTTTGCATAAAATACATGCAGCACAAATACGTAAAATTTCATAAAATTTATTATTTGGATTCTTTACTACTGTTCAAGATAGCTTTATCTTGGCACCATTCGGGGCAGGTTAGCATTCAAAACAAAAGGAAGATATGATCACTTGGCTAACCCGGATGACAGTCTAGGCAAAAAAATCTGCTCACCCAAGGAAAATAAAGGTTTGTGTGAAGCTTAAAACACTTTTACCTGCTCTGGGATCTTTCCTGAAAGTGCTGTTGCCAGAAGGAAGATCCCATTCAGGCAGCAAGGATTTCGTGCCTGAGCAGGGAAAGAGTACCCTTGCAGAGAAAATCAACTAAGCGAAGGCAAGGAAGGCATGGATCTTCATGACTCACTTTACGGACTGTCTCAGGAACCTGCAATTTTCCTGAACTGAGACATCTTTCCCAACTGCCTTAAAAAGAGCAGGATTAAGGAGGTGATCCAGAGAGGAGTCAAATGTAGCAGTCGGCTTTTGCAAATGCGACATCTTTTCATCAGAATGGAGTTAGTAAACACATGCAAGCATTCTCCACAAGCATCTGAAATTGCCTCATCAAGACTTTAACCCCTTTCAGCAGCACAAACTCCCTAAGTTGGTGTAAGGAAGTGGAAATTGTACTGAGCGAAAGCTCATCAAAGACAAATTCTAAATGACCTACCTAAAAAGTGATTCAGATGACCTCTCCTCAGCATCCAACCAAAGAACTTAGCGTGTCACTTCAATGGCTCAAGACAGGCTAAGAAATTTGAGTCTTGCACAGAAGGTGTTTTTAACACTGGTAAGTTTACACAACCTCAGAAAAAAGAGGAAGGTAAGTGCTGGCATTCTTAAGAGATACTTTGTGTGCTTAAACGCAAGATATCTCTTCAAAACACCCCCTTGTAGAAGTACAAAGTCCAAGGTTCTACAACAATGATTCAAGTGTAGCAGAAATTCTCAGTAAAAGTTACCTAGTCCCTAAGGAATCCCTCTACACAACCATACGAGGGTAAAGAGAAGCACCACAGGGGCCAGGTGGCAGAAGCTGACTCCTCAAATAAAACCCACTGGCAATGCGGGAGGGGAGATGATGGGAAGCACACAATCTTGAGAACCACCTAAGGCACCATGAGGTGGCTGACTGAGTGATGACACAATGCCACTAGGGTCAACATACAGCTGGGAAGATGGTTGGAAAGAGGGGGAAAGGGAAGCACTAGCAATACCCAAAACAACCACCTCACTTGTAACCACCTTGCTAGAATGGCATCTAGCCTGAATTTCACTGAAACTCCTTTATAAAGGCAAAGTCAAAGGGAGAGCATTAGGAGTAACAGAAGGAAAATGACCACTTACATTCAAAGAGACAGATGGGAATGGAAGAAAAACTGTGAGACTGAGACACAGAAACAGAAGAGATAGGTTCAACAACTGATAGAATTAAATAAACATTAAAATTAACATAACAGTCTACTCCTAAACTAGTAGCTACAGCACTACTAACCTCACTACTGCTAAAATTTGGTGTGGAGGTTTGTGCTCACCAAAACAATCCATTAGTGATTGCACCAAAAGCTTAATGGAGTGCAATGAAGGAGAGGAAGATGTCCTAGGGCACAGATCAACCTCACCCCAAGAACCAACCCAATTCCCTGTCAGCAGACTTTACCATCTGTTACAGGGCAGTCCTTAGCTTCGGTTAATGATGGTCAGGCCCCCAACATCTTTCCTCTCAAAGAGGACCACAAAAAATATCACACTACAGGGAGACATGGACTTGTTCCCTAATAAGAAATGTGTCAATCCTTGAACAGGATCCAAAATAAGGTTCACGTCCAAAGGGGGAGTAAAAGGCGGATTTAAAGTAGAAGGATCAATTCTAGGTAGAGGAGAGTCAGAAATGGACGAGTGACATTCAAAGAAGAAATCTGTCCTATTCCTTTAAGGAATTTAAGCATAAAATCCTTCAACCACTCACTTCACTCTCCACACCTACTTTCAAGATTGCAATTCTGTCCCCTAGAGCCAGCACAAACATTGTGCTATCTAACTTGAAAGAAAACATTTTGCTTACACAAAAATCATCCCTACAAGAAAACCTGATGTTCTTGTTCATACTTCCCAAGCAAGACAACTTAACAAACAAAAGCCAAAAACCACAATACTGTACCATGATACAGCAATGCTGTACAGCAACAACCAAACCAGTAAATGAACAAACCCTCATATGCCACAGTAGTAAAAATTCTGACAGGAACTAAAACATTCAAGATGCACCTGGTGGTGAGCTGGTTGACTACACAGTCATCTGGGACAGCCAAACAATCTTCTTCCTTTTTTTTTTTTTGAATGCTGAGGATATAACTATCTTTAACAGTAGGTAAGATTCATCCCAAATACAATATAGTAAGAAAGGGACTTAACCCCTTAGGCTGAGAACTTCCACCAGAACCTAAATTGATGAGGCATCTGGCAAGCAAGGTCAATGTATGCAAACCATGAAAGAACACTTTTTGCAGTGGTTTTCAATTTTTGTTTCTTACAGCCATCCTGGAAAGAGTGGAATTTTCCTTAAGCTTTCTGCGCTTTCCTCATCCTTTTTATGCAAACTCTGTGGTAGCCCCACCCACAGAAGAGTTTTTGTGAGCAAGTTCTTCTCTCAGGGCTCAACTATCAATGCCAGCCATGGTTATTTTCCAATAGCTTTGTAACTGAGGAGCCCGAATAAAAAAAGTGTTACACTGGTAGAGGTGCCTCCAGGGCTGTAATGCATCTGATGAGACACTTTTAAAAAATTACAGTAATTACACAAGCGTCAAATCACTTTATCTAATCCTTGAATTGCCATTACAATAATATTTCAAAACAAAAATTGCTCAACATAACTCTAGACCTACGTCATCAATATCAGGGATGGCAAATTTTTCACCTTAAAAATTATACCAGTGACTGCCAAGAGGATTGTCATGAATGCACATTACTTTTTTATGCAAATTTCTGCCCTACTAGAAGTTTGGCTTATGCTTTCCCAGCCTTATGAGGTTCAGATATAAATAAGTACAAAAAATCCCTTTTTCAAATTAAATAATTCATACACTTAAGTCTCTAGGTGGGAATCCATCCACGTCAAAAGTTGGCAAATTATATACTGTACTGCAAGTCCATCTGCAACAACTGATATTCTTTACAACCACCTCAGGGTAAATCAGCCTAAGATTGGCAGAGTGAAATTTCACAGAAATGGGTCCAGAAACCTATAGCACTTGGCCTAATTATTTTATGATATATATTGAATTTTAACACCACTTTAAACATATAATCTAAAGAAAGACACCTACAAAAGCTTAACAGCTATCAAGAACCACTCAAAAACAAACACTGACATTTAACACCTAGTACCTAATCAAGCTCAAATTACCTTGTCAGATTCCTTAGTTTTATTATACAAGGCATGCAAATTTCATGATACCCGTATAGAGTTCTAATTTTTTTTTACACTGAGTAATTCCAGAGCAGCTGTATTTTAAAATATTCATACCAAATTACCAAAGATGAATCATAGTTCTGAAAACTAATCTCACAACTGAAATCCTTGCCAAGACAAATCACTTCAGTATACAGTGTGCACACATTAGTACTGTAATCTTTCATAAATCTGAATCGAAAGTAAAATGAAAAAATTATCGTATTTTACTACAAAACTTCTCATTCTTCAGCACAAACTAAAGCAGTTTTCCCTCTCCGAGACCTTTATATACTACAATATATCCTCAGATTACAAATAACCAAACAGAATTACGGGCTGCTCTGGGAGCAAGAGCCCGGGGCAGCAAGTTGCTGGCTCAACCACGTACTACTAATACTACTACTACTACTACCAAACAGGTCGTAAAACTCCCCCACCCCCATCAGAGATGTTTATCTTAATGTCTTGCAGTTAGTACTCTGATTTCACTTTTTAAGTTATTTGGAACATTTAAACAATATCTAACCTACAATAACAAATAATACTATAGGATCATTAACTTATAGATTATAATATACCCCAAGGTGGCGACAACACAAAGTAAAAGTGCAAACAAAAAACAAGTTCAAGAATATTCCATATTGATGAAGGAAAAATGGATGTGAAGTTAGAGAAAAGATATATCTATTCCAGAAATATCTTTCCTGATATACAAGGTTATTACAGCTTAACAGATGAATAAACACTTAATTTACTGTTAGCATTAGTAAAACTTGAAAATTACTTACTTCTTTCCAAGAGCCATTAAGCCATACAACACACCAGTCATAAATATGAGGCCAGACCCAAACACGGTGGATAAGCCAGGGCACATAATGATTGCAGGCAATGCTATGCTGTAAAAAGAGGAAAGATTAAAGCTAAAGAGTGCTTAGCATGATGTTAGTTATAAGACAGCTTTATTAACAAATTCTCAAGCCTTTAGAGCTGGCAAGTAGGACTTGTTTGCATGGTGAAAAAATTATACATAAACTGCAAATTATTCTCAAATGTCACTGCCACAGTCATCCTGCAACTGACTCAAATGATGAGTTCTTTTCACTCTCTGCTACATCTTGTGCACTTGGCCTGAATTCCCATCTTGTCTATATCTTCATTTTCATCCTTCCTCTCCCCAACCTTTTAGCTTCACTCTGGTTGATGTCTCGCTACTTCCACTATACCATTCCACTCTCGATACTTGACCAAACCAGGTCAAAACTAAATTATAGTCCCTGAACACAAAATCTGTCATTCGCCCTTTGACAACTGATTTCCCTAGCAAACCCCAGCCATGGATCTTTTTCAGGTTGCATGTTCTCAAAATAATCTCAATTTGTTTAACTTCCAATGCCTCATTCTTGTTTTTCAATTTTACAGACCATCTGTACAGCCCATCAAAATTTTGCCTCCTTCAATTTCTGCAGTAATTATTTACCCTCTCTCTCCTATTGCATCTCTTGTAAGCAAATCTGTAAAATTTAGCACATAGTATTGCATTCACCCACTACAACACACACACAAAATCTCTCTCTCTCACTCTCTCAGTACCTCTTTTGCCTTGCTATCATAACCTTGGTTTTGCTTTTATCTATTTCTAACTGTCCCCTTTTCACTTCACTTTTCCATCTTTTATTTAAGTCTAAGATCTCTATGATTGGGTTGTTAACACAGGGTCATATTAACTAGTTCACACAAGCAGTTCAGTGCTTCTTAATTCACTTTATTCAAATAAACAATGCATAGCTGCCATTCTCCTCATTTTCAGATTTTGTCATGATATGCTAAGGTGTCACCATCGCCTTGCTTTATGACACTTCCTGGTACCCAAACTGACTTTCACATAACCCCATCTAAAGTCTTGCCTTGGTTACCATTACACTAAATCGCTGTTCAAGACCTACAAATTCATTATGTAACTACTGTGCATGGTTTTCCCCTTCAGGTGCCTCATTATTAAGATCCAACATGGCTGGTTCCTGGCACAAAATTACACTGACAGTTGACAATTTGATTCATAGCACAACACCAAACTTACACCTGATCATTTTAACAATTTTCTAAACCTTTCCTCCACCAATACTCTATCTTCACACAATGGCAGCAGTTGAGGTCATTAATGACTTCCACTTTGTAATGCATCATTTTTCTTCTAGTATACTTAATATGACTGATATGCTTTTCCCTTTCTTATGGTCCTTCATTACAGTCATTACTAAGCAGTTAAGCTGAAGTTAAAAAATTCTCTTCAACTCATACAAGGCTGGCGCGAAGAGTTTGTTCTTACCAGTATTTCAAGCTTTTTAATACACTGCAGCTCTTTACAAATTTAATGACTGCACAAACTAAAAATTGTAGCTATTCTGATAAACTTGCCTTCAATGATGTTTGGTTCATATTTGGTCATTCAATCAACATATTTCAAGTGCTGACCTGCATTCCATTATACAGTGACTGGGTCACATGGATTACTCAAGAAATACCCCCTGGTTATATGGGTGTAACCATCTCTAAGATAAAATTACTTTACTTCCATATGGAGCTTTCTTTGACATGAAGAATATCACAGTGAATGATGGATTTTATCAGTTTTAATTTGTTATTACATTGAATCAAGTCATAGTGCTAGCAGATTTGCCATCTCATTTTCCTTAATATCCACGATTTCAAATTTATAAGACCTTCATATAATTTATGAAACACACATTTAATTAGGACAACAGTTTTTCAGAGCCTCTACAGCAATGCTCAGGCAACTGGTAATAAGAAATTTCTGTGATGACATTTTTAACAATCCTACTTGCTGACCTACTGCACACAGTTCTACAAAAATTAGCATTGTTACGCACAAAGATGCATTTCATATTACAGTACTACAAATAGCAGCAAATCCTGGCCCCCATAGAGACTTAAGAGCCAATCTCTGATACTCTATCACATGTTGGTCAACTATCTGATGGCTAATTCTCCAACTGCTTCTAAATATACTGCATAACGTTCTTAATAATTCTGGAATCAAATTTTTTCTTACACATGGCTCTGCCATCCTCCTCAAATGGCACATTCACTATCAGTCCCCTGTCATATTAATAATCTCCAGCTCAAATCAACTTTCTTCCTTTAGAATGATCTAAAAAGTACTGCCACCTTCATTCCATTATTTTTTCCTTCTTTTTTTGGTCACCATATTCATATTTTCATATCATTTCTACTTTTCCATATTTACTTTGCTTTCCCCAAATAATTTCTTTCTACACTCAGCTGGGTTCACATGGATTTCATTTCTCTGATATCTTCCTCTTTCCCTGCCACCTACTTCCTTCCTTTCCCTGAATACCTCCAACCCACTTCTTGATCTGCCCCATGGCAGAACTTCCTCGATACTCTCCCAACACTGCTTCCACATCTAGGCACCACTTCATGAGCCCCTCTCTCCCAGCCACCAATTCCATCAACCATTTTCAACAACTCCCTACCCATTTTCTATGTATATCTAAGTCATCTCAAACTTCTCTACACCAGTAATTTTACCTATGCTAAATGCTTCACAATTTCTTTGTCTTAACATTTGCACCATTTTCTTAATCCTCATGCAATACAGAAATAAACCACAGCCAACCTCACCTTGTGCTTTCACTTGCATTCAACATTAATACTTCCTTTTCATTAAGTTCTCAATACCCTTGCATCCGAGATAACACCGTACTCTATTACATACATAGAGTACATATATAATACATATATTCATAGTGTACATTGATTTCCAAACTAATTTTTCTGGATATCAATCTTTCTGATGATGATGTTCATTGATTATACATACAATACAATCTTAATTTGGAAGTATGTCAGCTGTTTAAATTTACTGGCATCAAGGATTACAACAATTCACTGAGAAGGGAAGAACTGTTAAAACAATTTGAATACTGTAAATGCAATATTTCAATACATAGAGGGCTTGTAACTTGTACAATACCCTAATAAATTAAACTGAAAATAAAAAAAATTATTCTAACTCCTCTTACATCACATAAAATGCTGCTTTCTGCCAATGGGGCCGAGTTTCAACCCAATTCGAATATCTCTGAACAAACTCCACGAACATACAACAGCACGGCGCTTCAGCAGAAATCACAATAAACGCAGCCATCCTGGAACAAAAAAAAAGAAGATAGCGTATACATTATAACCACATAAATCATACCCCAACACACATACAACACTCTGGTTGAAATTACTTTGAGATCTTTCAAGATGAACTTCAAAATTCATATATGTCTTGTCAAGTGTGAGTGATGGGAATTTAACATTTTTAGGTGGGTTCACTGGTCACGGGAAAAGATGCATTTCCTCTCCAACCTCATCCATCAGTCAGACAAAGTGATGCTAGTAAATTGTGTTTCACGTCTGCTACCTGCAGCCCTTTTCATTTTTATGACGACAAAAGGCCCGAAAATTACAGCAAATGTGAATATGACTGTGCATTATGCCATGATACTCCAAATCATTCTTTATAATGCAAAGGTTGAATATGTGTAACAGCATTACCTTATTTATCCTTATGTACCTTTTGCAACTCCACACTATCCTGATGCAAGTGCAGCCCACCACAATATGACAATGACTAAAAACCTGTCTGCTTGGTTTGCAATGCTGAGCAGGCAGAAGAAGGTGATGGTAACACTGTTCACAATTCATTTACAACACCAACAAGGGAGTATTGGGGGGGAAACAGACTAGCTAACTGCATTGGGAGCTGGGGAGGGCTGGAAAAGCCCTCTTTTGCTTGGCAACACTTTCTTAACTGTTATTGACTCAAAAGCAACATCATCATATACAATGTCCTTTTGCTTGCTTACTAGATAGTGGCTGATAATGATGCATAATGATTACATTATGGAAGTTCCATGGCCAGGAAAGCACTTTTCTGCTTGGTAGCTACTGCAACAGTTATTGACTCCTAAGCAATGACATATATGTCATTTTGTTGACCCCCTTTGAGTGGCTGATGGAGATACATCATGACATCATATAAGTTTCCTTCTCTCACTGGCTACTTGTGAAGAAGACAGCAATGCACCAGCTCTGAGACAAGATGTCACTGGTAAGATGGGAGAGAAAGCCCATAAGGACAACGATATTAATGATTCTGATGCACCACGATCCCCAAGCTACAAGAAGATATGGGGAACCTTTAATTACTTCATCAGGCCGATGGAAAACCTCTACACTGACCGTAAGATGTTTTCCCCATGCCTAGGAGATTGCTGAAGGAGCTCAAGAGATGCAGCAGCTGGTGATTGCAAAGCAGAATCATCATTCTTTCACAGAGATCTTTACTACTTTCTTTTCAGACTCCCAACCCCATGCAATCCAAGCCCATCACCATCCACCTCTTTGATAATTTGGCCCTTCAGCTATAGAATTACAAGCAAGTACTTTCACAGTCTTGGGTGATGTGCCAGGTTCTTATGTCTCTGCTGGCTCTTGAAGACCCTCTAACACACCTCACCACTTCTTCTTGGTGACCAGTTCACCACTTTGTGACATCCTGAAGGAACAGGAGGCAGAGGACTTGTAAACCCTCCTCACAAGCTTTTCAAGTCCAGCCCATGCCAGCAGTTTTGGCATTGCGTGTGTGTGTGTGTGTGTGGGGGAAACATACATACTGTTAATGATGGCTTACATCTACATACGATAGTCAAGTCCACAGAGAGATATAAGCTATCTTTAAGTAGTTAAGATTCATTGCAAACAAAATTTATATATTTTATATATAAGATTCATTGCAAACAAAATTTATATATTTTATATACAGAGAACTGCACAATTGGGTTTTTATTTTTGTAGTGAATCTTACCTGATAATGGAAGGAAGAAAGGAATATAGAATTTAGGCCAAAGCATTCTGATTTTCACACAGCATATTTCACCGCTTAAGTGCAGTACTGCACAGTCCATTCTGTTTCGTTTTTAAGCATAAAGAGTACTGTTATCTGCTTTTAGGCATATACAGTACTGCACTGTTATGTGTAAGGACCTAGGATGCATTCATGCAGATAACTGGAGTAAGATTATTCTCATACTTCTGATACGTTTATCATCACAATAAACAAGGGGCTCAATAAGAAGCCTGAGGTTCCTGATTAGAAAGGACAGTCCTCTTTACATAAAAGAATTCTGAAAGGTGGCCCACCCTTTTCAGTCATTCCATGATTTCCTAACACAAATGAGATGAGCTGACCAAACAGTGAGGTAAGAATTCTATTTGAAAGCCCTCTGTGACATATACTGTACAGTATGAGTAATTTTGATCCTCCATATGATGAAAATAATTACAATCAATAAGTAGTCACAGAAAGTTGACTATCTTACGTTATAATTGAGTTATTTTTCTCCAGTTGCTCTCAGCATCTACCTAAGTTTTTCTCTCACAAATCTTTGTTGGAACCTCAAGGCATGAAGCACACCTGTTAAGGCCTTCTAGTAACTCCTGCAGAAAGAGCAACAAAGAACTATGGCCACAGGTCCAATATTGGAAACTAGTCCTTACCATCACATTACTGTATTTGAAAAAATTAACATAATAAGCTTTCCTCAGTACCCTCTTGTATGCATAACATCTGCAGGAAAGTACAACAGCAGCTAACAATCCAGTTAGATCTGAATTGTATTTCTTTGGTAATAAACTCAGTTCCATATATCTTACTTCATCAAACATGCAAGGAGAAAAACAATATATATATATATATATAAAAAAAAAGAGCAAAATGAAATAAAATCATGGGTAATAAAGACTTTCTAAAAGCAAAAAATTATTAAAATTACAATAAGTTACATAATGAGTAACAATTTTTCTCTTTTTATGCTTAGCATTTTACAACAAATTTGAGCTTGTGTTACATTTTAGTTAAGATATCGCTTCAAGTTGCTGAGAACCAAGGTTTCCCAATTTTGTATTAAAGAGCTTTCACTGTACATTCATAGGTTCTCATTCAACTTTGTTTTATGCATTGTACAAAGCAACTAAAAATATTACTACTCATTATACCTAAATATCTAATACTATAAGCAGTTTTTTCTTGAATGACATCCAGGCAGTTGTAGTTTGCCTTTGTACTTATAGGTAAGAAGTGAATACGTGCCCAACTGCAATTCAGTTTACCAAATTTGACATACGTGAACCAAGCTCCTTGCCTGGTAATCTTTTGTTCAGTTGATAAATACATCAAATTCCAGACAACCTGCATTTTTCATAGATAAATTTATCACAAACAAACCTAAAGTCTCTTATATGGATATACCTTGGGCAAAAGCTGGTCTGGTCCTTTAAGCTCAGTAACAAAGTAGTTAACTAGCAGCATGTGATTGGAAAGGGTGAGGAATTCACCCACTCAATTCCACTGCCAGCATCACTTTTTCTTCTAGCAACGGGGATAAACGTGAGCTTTACTATTATTATTTAGTTTAAAAAGACCACAAAGTCACATTTCTATAAGAAAGGGATTGTCCTTGAATAGGAAGTGAAAACTTGAGTAAGACAAGTTAAAGAAGTTGTACAGCTAGGTGAGAAAGGGCCAAAATAATTGGATAAAAGGTTAAAAGTTAAAAGCTGTTATAACCAAGCCCAAATAGACAATGAAGGACCAAAGGACCTTTTAAAATTCTTAAGCATATATGCTTTGACTGACACACCATAAAGAACTCAAATAGGAATAATATTTTGGGCACTCATCACTTCAAGTAACATTAAATTTGTGTATACTTACATCTGCCATATACCAGCGACAATACATAAGGGGTAGACTGTGATGCAGTTGAAAACACCAAGACATAAGGCAACTGAAAATCAAGAAGAGGTTAAATTAATGCATACAAGTAACTGTTTAGCAAATGCTTCGGACAGAAAAAATACATTACAACAAAATGAGTGTGAGGCAACTTCTTCATGCTTAGAAAGTCATACAGTATATTTGAAAACAATTCATCAATTCTAAATACATAAGGTATTTAACTATTCTACAGAACAAAATTATTTAATAAGTGGAAGCTAAAACAAATATGATTCAAATTTGGAAACTTGGAAAAATTAAATATGATATCTTGTACAAACCATCAAGCATAGGTTATATTTCAATTTCATGTCTACCCAACATTCAAACCACCAATACTGTGTGTACTGCCTAAACAACAATGAACAAGAAAAAGCATGAAAGGAGCAAAACTGCTACAAAAATGAAAGATGTTAAGTTCATTAGCAAATTTGGCTTTACTTTCAAGACCTATTCACTAATGTAAAGCAAGTTCACCAGTCATAAAATGCGACTAGCTGAAAGACAAAGAAATACGACAAACATTGATGATATTTGAAATCTTTGTTTGCAACCAACCATTCTAATAACAGAAACCTCCCCAGGCAGGAGTTGGTCTCCAGGTAACCTAAAGTTGCTTTTTGTCTGCATTTCCTCCCAATTCAGAAGCAGTACATCTATGATTAATTTCCTCACATTATCATTTATGGTACTATCCTGAGAGAAGAGAGAGAGAGAGAGAGAGAGAGAGAGAGAGAGAGAGAGAGAGAGAGAGAGAGAGAGAGAGAGAGAGAGAGAGAGAGAGAGGGGCGCGGTACTCCTACTCACAAGAGGTCTGTGTTAGTTTGGGTGACAAGGTGTAAGAATCTGACTATCTGAAAACTGGAGTATTATTTGTTGGAAATGGGATACAGTATTTGTAGATAAATACATCAAGATAAATAATAGTTTTACTGTACTGTTCCCAATGCATCACTGTTTTACTTCCAAAACATGACAGGTCAAGGATTCTTTTTTACTCTTTCTCTACATCCACATAGCATACATTCTTGTGCAACTAGGCTAGACTTCCCACACTTATTTTCAATCACAGTCTCTAACCTTTGGAACTGACTCCATAAGTGCATATCAACTGGAAACATACAGCACTTGGATCTCTCTACAGATGACCCTTGGTGTGATGCCTCCAATGTTTGATAATCCTAACAAATTAAATCATTTCATTATCTGTCATAGCAGCAAAAGCAAACAATATCCATGGCCACTTCAAATAGCCTATAAGGTCCTAATGCAATGCCCTGATCTACCAGCTTAGTCTCTCGTAGAAGCAGCCACATAACATCACCGCCTCCAACTAACCTTCTGCATGACACCCAACACTGAGCTCTCCCTCTCCATCCATTATCTTATCCAACTCCACATCATTTTCCACCAATTGCCTGCAACTATATTCCATCGCTGACCAAAATCCCACTACCACATCCAAAACCAGCCCCCACGCCTAGTAACTGTCTCTTTTGACCCCCTCACTATGCACTCTAATACTGTAATTCCATCTGATCCCCTATTCACCTAGTTCCTCCATCTGATCCCCTATTCACTTAATTCCTCCATCTGATCCCCCCTGTTCACCTCCATCTGTCCCCATTCACCCCTAATTCCTCCATCTGATCCCTATTCACCTAATTCCTCCATCTGATCCCCTATTCACCTAATTCCTCCATCTGATCACCTATTCACCTGATTCCTCCATCTGATCACCTATTCACCTAATTCCTCCATCTGATCCCCTATTCACCTAATTCCTCCATCTGATCACCTATTCACCTAATTCCTCCATCTGATCACCTATTCACCTAATTCCTTCATCTGATCCCCTATTCACCTAATTCCTTCATCTGATCCCCTATTCACCTAATCCTCCATCTGAACCCCTATTCAACCCTAAATTCCTCTATCTGATCCCCTACTCACCCATAATTCCTCCAAATGAGTCCCTACTAACTGCCATATCTCTTATAATTGCACACACTTAATCCTACAGAACCACACCTCATGAGAATGTTAGAATACCTCCTCATGAGGATAGCATCATCCAAGAACAAAAGCCCCATTTGCTTCTATTCTGCAAACACTGAAAGCCTGTCAAATGAGGGTTGGACTGCAAAAATCCCTTTTTGAAAGATTTGTAAAATAAAAACTATACAGGTACAGTATTTACCTTCATTTAACTTGAGATCGCTTCAATGGAAACTGAATAAGATAAATATTTCATTAGTTAGTATTCTCACATACTGTCAAGCCTTAACCATCAAAAGGGAGGGTTTGTGATTACAGTACACCTCAGAAATGGCTATTAAACAAATAAACTATAATCCAGATAAATAAGACACTTATTTCTGGCATTTCATGGAAATTAAATCTCATCATCTTACTAGCACATTGGTCCCAGACCCACATTAGGTCATACCCCAGACAATATCTACCACTCAGCATTGCAGCTGTCTATCATAAAAAAAAAAAAAAGACCTAAAGCAATGCAGTGGCAATCAGTAACTCCTAGCTTGCCTGACCCAGCCACTGTAAAATGGTGTTCGACAAAAACTTTCCTAAAGCAATGTGAAGAAAAGTAGATGTCTTACATGATACTAGAATGCTACAGTTTTTTAACATATGAGATGCACATAAAATTTTTCAAAGATAATTTTTACTTAAGTCTCTTATTTAGGTGTAATCCAGGCATGAGATAGAAACAATTGAAGCTTGGTACAAAGGTGGTTATTTAATATTAAGGTACACACTGCCCACTCCCCTGTTGGTATTCCTGCACTTTTTCCTTTAGCATCAGGGAATACACAGAGAGGGTTGAGCTGAGATTGCAATAAAAGACTTTAGGTTTACATACTAGTCCATAAACTGAAGCAACTCTGATCTGAATGTTCCATTCATTTTACCACACGCTGATAGCTGGCAACTGTGCCAATCAGTAGTGTCTAGTGTCGCAGAATTAATTCTCTCACCTATTACTGTAGTAAGCACTGAAGAATATATGGATACTGTATCTGTAAAACTTAAGTGTTGTAATATTGTGTAACAATATCACAGGGTATACATACAGTATATACGAACAATTCTGCAGCTTATTTCTAATGTGAAGGACCTTTTCAAATGCTATGAGCTATAACAAGGATGCTATTTACAATCATATAGCATCATGTAGTTTCTATAACCCAACCAAAATGAAAGAAAAAGAAACAAAATCAGTACTGATAAACTGCTGCATGTCTGTTTTGGAGCCACAAAATCCAATAAGAAATGTATTTAACTACTCAAAACAATACCTTTCAGTACCTGAAAGCTTGAATTGAGTAGCCTAATACACTATGAAGAATTCTGTATAAGATACTGAATATATCTTGGGTCACTAAACAAAACATATCTCAGAGTTCCTCAAAATTTTTTTCATTTAGTGGACACTGTTCATAACTGTAGTCAATAATTTCAGATATACAATATTTAGCTTTGTGACATACCTTATTCAGTTAGTCTAATATTTTTACCATTTGCAACATCTTGATTTTTTTGTGACATACCTTACAAATGCTTTTATTTGTTGTATTTTTGGGGGTCTGGAATAGACTGCCCCACCCATCATTTCTTATGGGGGAGATTTGTACAGTTTAAGGACAGTCTTCTGGAACAAATTAGTTCCTTTAATCCAGGTTATATTTTTGTTTACGAGCAAACTACTTTAACAACTCAGGATAGTGTAGCCCACAGAAAAATCAATAATGTATTGTTATCTTGTAATGTATTGTAACACAGGGATGCCAACAGCAGTCAACCTGTGTTCCTGTTTTAGGTTTTAAGGTTTTTCATCGACTTTATAATTATTCAGAAATTCTGTAATTTGCAGAAAAATGTAATGCCAATCCTTATAAATGTTTTTTGCAAAGATTTGTATGAATTCCATCTCAACTCGGCTAATGAAGCACTATCCAAAACGACTAAAGTATATCATGATGAACAATTCTCAATTACCATTAGTGATATTGATGCTAATGCTGTTTTACAACCAAGTCACAGCCTTAAGCAAGTACCCACTTGGTATCAGGAAGACTGAAGAGGAAACTGAAAATTTTCTTAGTCTCTGACTGTTAAACCAGCAGATTTGACAATATGAAATACACCATATAATTCTTCTGATATTTCTCTACATAAGACTAATAGTCCTGCAAGGCACCTTTGGCTGAGTGGAACCAGATAAAGAAGCTTACAGGTATAGGAATTACGAAAATCTGGGGGGGAAGGGCTCTACAGGACAAAGCCCCTTCCAGTCTGACTAGGACACAGCTTGGTTGAGATTACATGACAGGGAGGAGGGCAAAGGCCCCCAACAAGTCACACAATGACCTTTTATGTGAAGTTAGGCCAGGATGTATCAAGAATGAAATGGCATTTATATAGCGGTAGCTTTATCTAAACTGAGGGCCCTAGACATGAAAGGCATATTTTTACAATATCTCAACTCATGCTGCATTTTTTTTCACCATCACTGTTGGCATAAATCACCAGTTGTTGCCCGCAAACCAAAAGTCCAAGTTCCCCCCTGTGAGTACCCCAAAATTGTTGAAAGATAAAGGTATGAAGAAACATGAACATGCAATGTGAATTGATAACAATCAACACAAACCCAAATACCTTTAGATAAGCAGTTGAAAAATATTTGCATGAGTCATAAGTAAACATTAAAGAAGGGCCTATTTTAGCTCCTACCCTAGCTAAAAAAAAATTTTTGAAAATCAACCAATTTCAACCCCTGCCCTCCATTTCACCTTTACCTAACCTGAAAAATTATAAAATTTATAATAGCAAAGACCCTCAAGTTAAAGCAGTTTCACTCAATGCCAAAGCTACTTTAAATAAGCCTTAAAAGGTCTATCAACCTACGCCACTAAATTATACAGCTAGACAATCCTTGGTAACCAGTCCCTGAAGCCATGTGTTGTTAAAAAATTTAATAAACTTTGACCTATTAACATAATACCACATGACAAATACTGTTGCTAGCTTTTGCTTAAACTATCATGGTAGCCTAAAACTAATCTTTAGCCTGTAACCAGAAGCCACAGAAGCATTAGCTATGAACCAGTTCATGAAAGAAACCATCTGAATCTGATGCTTAAGGTACAGTTCATGTGAAACTGAAACAGCCTAAAATATAAACTGAAACAAACATATCTGAGGTTTAATTTCATTCATATGAAAGTTTATACATCTGTGTCCATTACAAAAATGTGCCATTCCTGCTAAACTGATGATTTTCAACCCTTTTTAGTTTCAGATGCGCAGTCTGCCATCTTTAATAAGATGCCATACATTTCATATCAAATTAGCTGTTAAGTCTAACACTGTAAGACATCTTATTTGTAGGGCAAAATAAATTACAATCAGTCATGGCACTGAGTATCTGCAGTGAAGGCATTTGTTCTGAGAAAGCTGAAACTGATACTGAGTTTCTTAGCCTGTGCTCCCAAGTCTCCTTAGCATGCACTGCAATACAAGAATCATGCAGAAACCTACTGCAAATTTACTACTACTGAGATATTTACCATCTTTTGTTAATGTTTTAACATTCATTCCCATGGGACTGGTAATAATCATGGCACTCATAGAAATGGTTTTTGGTATTTAAGTAAAAATTTAGCTTTTCTTCACCAATGATATTTATAAATGTTTAGCATATGTAATGCCTCATGTTAACCTAGACTTACAGACACAGGGAACAACTTGCCTGTAGTTTGACATAACTTATCATAATTACTTTCATGGTAATATCCTCATAGGCTACGATTAAAGTGAAAATGATGAATTTTAGTGTACAGGCCAGTTAGTACATATGGAATCAAGTATCCTAAGGAAGCTAACCCAAACCAACCTATCCTGAAGCTTAAATTATGACCTAGCCTACAGGTGACCTAGCTAAGGCTAACCCACCTGCTCCATCTGTTAAGAGAACATACCTCAGTTTAGTCTGCAAGTTAGTCTGTCATAAGAATCTGGGATACGAAACTAGCATAATGTACAATTTCACCCAAAATAATAATAAAAAATTAAATCAATCTGTAACTTGGATTTGATTATCTAGGAAACAATGTAAACCTGATAGAAGAGTCGGGATAGGTAACGTTAGGATTGCCTAGCCTAGAGGAACCTGGGCTAAATGGACAACGATACAGTATTTATGACGAAGTCGATACATTCAGCGCCATCAGTAAGAGAAAAGAACTCTTCCACACGGAGAAAAAATACAACAAAACGACCACAAACTAATAAAAAGCAGCTAGCTATGGCCAGCGACCCAGTCATCTGACCAGAATTAAAAAAGAACGAAGACCACAGACTGCTGTGTGGGAGAGCAGATCACACTTTCTCCCTTTCGCCACTTACTTATGCCTCCTCCACAGCCCACACCACGGGCACCATATTTTTGCCACCAAGGAATAGCCTCCTGCTGGCCCGGGGCATTCATTTTTAGGACGTCCTTATGGTATTTTTACACAAATAAAATCGTTCACTGCACAGCCGACGTACGGCACGACCTGGTAGTATTCGTCGATGACAGCTGACAACAGAACAAACGACGACTCGCCCCGATGTCCTCCGTAACCTTTTGTACGGGATCACTAAACAAGATATTGAACGCGGTTTTATGTGGTTCTCGTTGATTATAATACAAATGTTTTTCATAGACTAGAGTAGTTACCATTAATTTATCTAACTCATATAACAACATATAGATAACGTTTAATCATCTCTCTCTCTCTCTCTCTCTCTCTCTCTCTCTCTCTCTCTCCTCTCTCTCTCTCTCTCTCTCTCATTTAACGTTTGTTGGACCATTTGTGAAGTAATTGATGCTGCAATGAAATAAGTGGTTTGGATGATAGCCAGTTTTTTTGAACCTGCAACGTAATATGAGAGGTTTAATTCAACAGGAAAAACATCTTATGCTTGCAAGAGACGAGGTCATTATAGTTTCAATATATTGCATACATGCCACTCTCGTATTTTCAGTTCTAACTTCTGGTTAGAAATACCCAATTCAGATATATCACAGTTGTCACTAACAACCAGATGTGGTGCAATAAATTTAATATCAAGCCAAGATACTTTTTTTAACAGAAGCTTCATTCTGAAGGTCTGGGTTTGTTGCAAAGCACATACACAATAAACCAACGTTGCAGACGACGGTAAACATACAAAGATAACCGGGTCTGCGGGCAACATCTTGATAACCTAGTCAACTGTCCTTGACTGTTACGAAGAGAATATGTAAATAAGAATGATTACAAGCATTTTTATGATAGGGTTTGTGAATGCATACAAAAGTAACGAATAGCACGAAAACTTTATTTAAATGATAATAGACGCCTGTTACATGTTTGTCAGAAATCCTGATAGTTTTTTTTTTTTTTTACTTTACATGCTCAATAAGTCCAGTTGTTGTAAATAACTGTTCTTTGGGTTTAACTGTTTTTATCAATAACTGTTCTTTGGGTTTAACTGTTTTTATCAATAACTGTTCTTTGGTTTCAACTGTTTTTATCAATAACCGTTCTTTAGGTTCAGCCCTATTTTTTAAAACAGCTTTCCTATTGGGTCTGGCTGTTTTACAGTGAGCGTTCTATTTCCTCAGCTGTTTTTTCAACAGCTGCTAGAAGAGTTCAGCTAAGATTTTACAAGTTACTTTACCTGACCAGGATTCGGCTTTTTTTTTTAATAACTTGTCTAAGGATTCAGCTTTTTTTTTTATCAATAACAGGTTTAAGAGCTCATTATTGTCCCTTTCCATCGTCCCTGCGTTTCGAACTTTCATTTCTTCCAGACTGAGACCACATACCTGCTAGAGATACGTATCACGTCTTTCTCTCTTTACCGTCAAGATATTTATCCATCTTCAATCATTCAGGTTCTTATTTACTTTTCCCATACTACCTGGTTTACTAAACTATCTATCTACGTTGAGTTATTTATGTTCTCATTGCTTTTTCACCTATTATCTGTCTTACTCATCTATCTGTCTTAAATCATTTGTATTCTCATTTATTGTTGTCCATATAATCTGACTGATTCAACTGTCTGTTTATGTACCATTAATGTTTTTTCTAGTTTATATTTCCTCAGTATAATGCCAGGAAACATCAAATGGAAAATATATTAATGTTCATTCCTTGACAAAGTGAAAGAAAATATTTGTCTATAAAAGAAATAAGCGGATTTCAGACCCGAAGATAATGCGTTCAATAAAATAGACCAAACAATGTATAAGGCTTCTACAGAAACACGTTTCTCGTTTTGCCCAGGGAAATTTACGAATGAATCATCTGCCGTTGTACACGTAAGCAGGTCTGGCGAGAGCTTTTCCTTTGGCTGTACGTGAATTGCCTTTCTGGTCCTGAATTACAAATATTGAGCAAGGGCATTCCTTTTGCGTTATTGTTCTCCCTTGGGAATACCCCTCTTCATTGCTTGTCGTTACTTGAAGTTTTCCTGACGAATACAAACGCATGCGCCTTTGTTTTCTTCTTGAAAGTGCGCGCTTTACATTTCCCTGGATGCAATTCTTATTTGTAGGAACGGGTTATCGTTGAATAAACTGAATGATTGCACACACACACACACACACACACACACACACACACACACACACACACACACACACACACACACACACATATATATATATATATATATATATATATATATATATATATATATATATATATATATATATATATATATACTACACCACTGAAGTATATATACCTTTCCACGTTGTTCTTAGGGGATTATAGCTTAAAAAGAATGGAGCAAGGATTTATAATCCCAAGGAAGAATCTCTGAAAAGGTGTATATACTTCAGTGGCAAAGTGAAGTTCATTGAGATTGCCAAGATAGAACTGAACTGGAGTGTCCAGAAGGTAAAGAGTATTTGCGCGCGCTTACGAAAAAGAAGAAGAAGTTTGATGTACTAGAAGTAAACAATCCTTAGCTCACTTGGTATGCGTATCAGTGTTTACATTTAAGGCACAAAGAAGGGACCAGCGAAAGACACAGCATTTATGACCTAAATTAAGAGAGGTCTGAGCAAAATACGTTTGGTCTCAAGCGGAAACCAGATATAAGATAATATTCAGGTCTCGAATCTGTCAAGTAGTTTTCATTGACGTATCAAAAGAAAGAAACTCAGCGCTGAAGCGAGTCAAAATGTGTGAATGAAAATACACATTCGTGTTAAATGACTTCAGCAAATATGGAATTACCAAATATATATATATATATATATATATATATATATATATATAATATATATATAAAACAAATATTCCTTAGTTTAATCGTTTGTCTGCTTGATTGCTTGAAAGTATATTGCAAAAATCTAAGTTATCAAATAATTTGCTTTGGAGGATAAGCCTAGATCAGTTAATGACGAGCTATGATGATGCAGGCCAGTACTTTCAAGTACGCAGTGTACTCGAATGGTTTCATTACTAAACTATCAGTATCGTCAGTACCTACCTGTATCATCAGTAACTATCACCAGTATCATATCAAGTTTGTAGAAACTATCGGTATCATCAGTAACTACCTGTATCATCAGTGACTATCATCAGTATCATATCAAGTTTGCAAACACAGCGTAACTGAATCAGTCGTTATCATAGATAAGATAGCGGCGGTTGCCCACCACGATTACAAAAGATGGTTGGTATTCCGAAGAGAACCTTTCAAACCTTTTACTGCCAATTTCCGTTTCGGCTCTGAATGACCTCATAGGTCCCGGTGCTTGACCTTTGGCCTAAATTCTACATTCAATTCAATTCGATAAGTGTAGGTATTTATTATGAACGAATTAGTTCATTCTTTTATTGCCCCTCGTTCAATTACTTTATAAATGCTGGCATTTATTTGTAATGAAGCAGAAGGAATGGGAATTTGAAAAAGAAGTGACCGGGCTTTGAGGGAAAATAAATGAATAGATGGGGTGGGAAGTACATACTGAGGGTATTCGAAGTGGAATGGAATATGAAAATTAGGCCAAAGGCCAGGCGCTGAGACCTGTGAGGTCATTCAGCGCTGAAAAGGACAATGAGAGTAAAAAAGGAAAACCTCGCAGTTGCACTTTGAAGCAATTGTTAGGAGACGGGTGGAAAGTAAGAAGAAAGAAAGGCAATATGAACGGAGGTACAGTGAAAGGAATGAAAGGGGTTGCTGCGGAGAACCTTTGTGAATGCTACAGTGCATCGCGTGAGTTGTACTGACGGCGCTACCGACCACGGGGAAGGTATTCGAAGTGAGAGGGCAAATCTATATCACTGGAAGACAACATCCGTCCGTTCAGAAGTCGAAAGGTAATTGTCAATCGTCTGATTCCTCTAAGAGCAGTCTAAAGGAATCTAAATTCGTGACGCACAGACGGGAGAGAGATCCGATTTCATTTTCACAAAAAACCTGACAGTAAAATGTGGACCTTGTGGAATGCTGAGTCGCTGAACTTCGGAAGATGCGTAGGCTTATAAGTCGTCAGAGATGCGGAGAAGATCAAAGTCGACGCTGTAATGTATTACAGTTTAATATAACAAAATAAAAAAATGACAGAAGAAGGTTGTCAGGCAATTGTAAAAGAAACTAAGTTTTCAAACAACCAACAAAAGGATAAATAAGATAGGTTCTCTGAGGAATACCTCCTCTACACCAAGTTTCGAATGCTGGTAAAGGCCAGTGGATCTTGGAAACGTCTCCAAGCTCAAGTTTAGGATGTAATAAACGGACAGATTTGGAAACGAAGAAGATGATATTGATAATCACATCGCAGACTTCATGAAAATGAAACGTGACAAGGAATCGGTCTATAGTTGGTTGCTTAACACTGCGCAATCCGGTGTCACAACTCTTGCGACTGTGGACGTAGGAAATGCGCAGCCATTACTTTTTAGTGTTCTCATGAAACTCTCATTAACACTATGCAGACTTATTATGTTTAAATGTTTGAAAATATGTAAAAAAGTGATAAAAAACAAACAACATAATTTATCAGCTACGGGATGAATGTGGCAGTGGCTAGCCTTGTTTATCTATCTGAAACTTCTATATCTTTTCTTGGGTCAAACGGATAAAACACACACATACACACACACACACACACACATATATATATATATGTATGTGTATGTGCATGTTTTGTAAATACATATATATACATATATATATATATATATATATATATATATATATATATATATATATATATATATATATATATATATATATATATATATATATATATATATATATATTACAGGGTATGTGAACAGGCAGGGATTTCTAATGAATTCCCTAGGGCATTTGTGAAATGAGCAACTTGCTTAGGAACATTTGATCTAGAGGGCTAGTACTAAACACGGTGAAACAGTAATTCATCTACACTGTTTCACCGTATTTAGTACTTCCCCCGGGGGGTTCAATATATTTTGCCATGTTTAGTACTAACACCTTGGGGATCAAATGTCCCTAAGTGCATTTGATCCCCCAGGGGTTAGTATTAAATGCAGCAAAGCACATTTGACACCCCAGGGGCTAGTACTAAATACGGCGAAACAGTGTAGATGAATCACTGTTTCGCCGTGTTTAGTACTAGCCCTCTGGGATCAAATGTTCCTAAGCAAATTGGCCATTTCACAAATTCCCAAGGAATTTCGTGAAATCCCTGGATTTCACACATTCCCTGTTAAGTATACCTTAGTTTTACCAGACCACTGAACTGATTAACAGCTCTCCTAGGGCTGGCCTGAAGGATTAGACTTATTTTACGTGGCTAAGAACCAATTGGTTGCTTAGCAACGGGACACATTCCCTATAACGTATATATATATATATATATATATATATATATATATTATATCAAAACATTTACATTTTGAGTAACTCCAACGCTTCAAGAATTACACGATCTTTCCTCGAAACCACTTTCTAGCTCAGTGAAACTAGCGAATTCTAATCGAGCTTCTTCTTCTTCTTCTTCTTCTATAAGTCAGAGGCGAAGACGAAGTGGATCAGAAGAAGGCATGGTAACATTCATAGCTGAGGTCGTTCAGACCTGTTGTTTCCTTCCTCTTCGAAACTGGAGCATTCCGATAACACCGATAATAGAAGCAGCGTATTCGAGGCGATAAGAATTAGGTCTCGGTTATCGTCAATACACGCTGACGTCATCTGTGATTCATACTATATCGTCGAATGAGTCTTGAAGAGATAGTGTGTCTTACTGTGTCTTAAGCATTATGAAAGTTACGGTATTTCTTCTCTGTTTGGAAAAAGTAATTACCTTTTTGAAAGTTAATTTTTGATAAATGCTTTCGAAGAGACTTTGATGAAGTAAGGATGGCAGTTGGAAAATAAAATGTTTCGAAATAGGTCTCCAGGAGTTTATGGGACTACACTTGAGATGCTGCTGTACGGTGACTGACCATGGTGTGTAAGGTAAGTCTGGACGAGAGAAAAGTTCCGCAGGAATAGGCGAAAGAAATCAGGAACATTTTCAGTCGGACAAAATTTAATAAAGATTGTAGGAATTATAGTAGTCTGCGTTACTTTCAGTAGACAACCAATGATCATGTGATGCAAAATTTCTTTTCACTATAAAATTGTTATTCATCTTAGATTCCCCAAACTATTCCGAAAACTGTTCTCTCTCTCTCTCTCTCTCTCCTCTCTCTCTCTCTCTCTCTCTCTGTAATTAACACCATATTAGTCGTCTGCAGCAACTGATGAATCCTGTAAGAAAACAATGAAATCGTCCTCTCTCTCCCTCTCTCTCTTTCTCTAACTGACATCATATTAGCCGTCTGTAGCAACTGATGAATCTTATAAGAATACAATGAAATCGTTCTCTCTCTCTCTCTCTCTCTCTCTCTCTCTCTCTCTCTCTCTCTCTCTCTCTCTCTCTCTCTCTCTCTCTAACTGACATCATATTAGCTGTCTGTAGCAACTAATGAATCTTATAAGAATACAAATGAAATCGTTCTCTCTCTTTTCTAATTGACATCATATTAGCCGTCTGTAGCAACTGATAACTCTTAAAAGAATACAATGAAGTCGTTCTCTCTCTCTCTCTCTCTCTCTCTCTCATTGACATCATATTAGCCGTTTGTAGCAACTGATAAATCTTATAAGAATACAATGAAGACGTTCTCATTAACATCTTATTAGTCGTCTGTAGCAACTGAAGAATCTTATAAGAAAACAATGAAGTCGTTCACTCTCTCTCTCTCTCTCTCTCTCTCTCTCATGAACATCTTATTAGTCGTCTGTAGCAACTGAAGAATCTTATAAGAAAACAATGAAATCGTTCTCTCTCTCTCTCTCTCTCTCTCTCTTTCTAATTGACATCATATTAGCCGTCTGTAGCAACTGATGAATCTTATAAGAAAAGAACGAAATCGTTCTGTGTGTGTGTGTGTGTGTGTGTGTGTGTGTGTGTGTGTGTGTAATTAACACCATATTCGTCGACTTCAGCAGCAGATGAATCCTATAAGAAAACAATAAAAATCTCTCTCTCTCTCTCTCTCTCTCTCTCTCTCTCTCTCTCTCTCTAATTAACATCATATTAGTCGTCTGCAGCAACTGGTGAATCCTATAAGAAAACAATGAAATCGTCCTCTCTCTCTCTCTCTCTTTCTGTAATTAACACCATATTAGTCATCTGCAGCAACTGATGAATCCTTTAAGAAAACAATGAAATCGTCCTCTCTCTCTCTCTCTCTCTAATTATTAACATTATATTATTCGTCTGTAGCAACTGAGGAATCCTATAAAAAAAGAATGAAATTGTTCTCTCTCTCTCTCTCTCTCTCTCTCATTAACATCATATTAATCGTCTGCAGCAACTGAGGAATCCTAAAA
This sequence comes from Macrobrachium rosenbergii, assembly GCF_040412425.1. NCBI lineage: Eukaryota > Metazoa > Arthropoda > Malacostraca > Decapoda > Palaemonidae > Macrobrachium > Macrobrachium rosenbergii. Next base: position 2,792,842 of record NC_089752.1, read on the forward strand.
AAAAATTAATGAAATCGTTCTCACTCTCTCTCTCTCTCTCTCTCTCTCTCTGCGTGAGTGTGAGATGCTGATGCACGCTTCATCTTCGAAGTGCTGCTAAATGCTGAACTTACAAAAATGTAAATTTATTCTGTCAATCTCTCGACGTTTTGTCTTCAAGAACAGAAGTGAATAATGACTCTTTGACAAAAGAGAATGATTTCACTTCCTCATTCTCCTCTCTGAGCCTTTCTCGCCTTTGCCGGAAGAACTCTGCTTTCTCGTTAATGAAATCATGAGTATTTTTAGTAAACTAAGTAGATAAATCAATCAAACCCCTTGGCGAAATAAGACATAACAGCTTTTGAATTTTCTGGCCACCTGGGATGAAAATTGCCAAATTTTGTGGATCCATGTTGTCAAATGAGGCTGGAATCTAACATCAGTAGCTGAATGTGAAAAAACTGAGCTCTGTTCTGTAGTACTCCAAAGACGAGATCTGCCTAATTATTTAACATTAGATTATCTGTTGCTCACAGATCAACAAAGACACGTAACGTTTACTTTGTTTGTGAAATTATACTCTCTCAGCCAATCAAACCTGTACGACATAAGACGTAGCCACCTCTCAATATTTCATGCGAGTCCGAGGATAAAACTATATCTTTTGATACTATTAGTCAGTAGAGGCAGGCACTCTCGAAGTCTGAATAAGGTTAAGGGGGTGCTATTTCGGCTTGTTATCCATGCGTCCCCTACTCGGAGGTGCTAGTACTAAACATAGCGGAATCACCTTGGGACGCCGTGTTTAGTACTAACCCCCTCGGGGATCAAAGTATTACATACACCCATTTCTATATTGTATGGTCGACAAATTATATTAAAAATGTAATATCTTCAATTTTTGGCCGCCTACTTCATTTACCATTACGGATGTTTAGATAGAGGTGCCAGTACTAAACACCGTATGGGTAAATGTAAAGTAGACGGTCCAATGAAGATATCGTTTTTAATATAATTTCTGTTACACAATATATAGAAATGGGTGTATATGATACTGATCCCCGAGGGCTATGCTAAGACACGGCGTCCTGGAGCTTCCGCCATGTTTAGTACTAGGTGACTCGTAGATAACAAGCGAAAGTAGCACCGGTTAAGGGTCTGTTCATCGTCCCATTCGTATTAAGGTCGACGATGATATGAATCTGGACGAAATCAGCGAACAGATCTGCTTATCGATGGTCTAGATGACAAGCGATAAGGTTTGCGCTTCTGGTGGAGGAGGGAGTATGAGAAAGAAGCGGGAAAATAAAGTCCACAAGACAAATTTGGCTGAAGAAGAAGAAGAAGAAGAGGTGTGGCAGGAGCAAATGCCAAACGTGAAAACCAAGAAGATGTGTGATTAAGGGATAAACCAGATTTAGCTGAAGACAGAGATAAAGAGGGTGATTAGGGAAAACAGATGACGAGGATGTGAAAATAAACAGACAGTGGAAGGAGGAGGGGGTAGGGTGAACAAAATAAAGTCCATAAGACTGATTTGGCTGAAGAAGAAGAAGAAGAAGAGGGGTGGCAGGGAGAACAGATGCCAAGGATGTGTAAACAAACCAGATAGAGACAGATAACAGTGATTAGGAGGAGGGACTATGAGAAAGAAGCGGAAAAATAAAGTCCATAAGACAGATTTGGCTGAAGAAGAAGAAGAAGAAGAAGAAGAAGAAGAGGGGTGGCAGGGAAAACAGATGACGAGGATGTGAAAATAAACCAGACAAGAGACAGACAATAGTGATTAGGAGGAGGGAGTAAGGCGAAAATAAAAGAAGAAGAAAGAAGAAGAAGAGAAAGAAAGAAGAAGAGAAAGAGGGCAGAAAGGGAGAAGAGATGAGAAGGAGAAGATGAGAAGAACAACAGATGACAGATGTGGCTCAGCCAGACAGATAATAGTGATTACGGGAGAATTTGGTCGAATAAGAAAAGGCCAAGGAAGAAGACCAAAAGAATAAGGCAGTGGGTTTGGAGAGCAATATCGGAAGGGCTGAAGAACGAGAAGTTTTAGATGATCTTTAAGAAAAATAAAAAAAGAGAGAACGTAAGGTAAAATCAAGCAATTACGTGACGGAGACACAGCGCCATATGAACCAAAGAGTGACAGAAAAGAAAGAGGTAGGAGAGAGGGGGAGGAGGAGGAGGAGGGGAGGGAGGGAGGGAAAAGATTAGTGGCCAATAGTCTGTAAGTACGTAACAATGGAAGAAGAGGAGGAAAAGGGGTGGGGAGGAGGAGGAGGGGGGGGGAGGGAAGACAGGATGGGGAGATGGACCATCATCATTCAGTGCATCTGTTATTAACAATCTCTGATGCCTCAGTACGGCACCAACCAGGCTCCGTCGCGGTTGAGCTAAACGTGCAAAATTCTCCCCGAAAAAGGAGAAGTCGAATCCGACCTCGCTCAGGGAATCTTAGAAAGAAGAAGACATCTCGCAAGACCGGAGACATAAAAAAAGAGAAGAGACAATAAAGTGTAAACTTTTTTTGTCTTTTCTTTTTTGTCTTTTTCTGAAAGTCATTTTGTCAGGTTGAAATTTTGGAAAATTATGCATGAGGAATCATGGGTACAAAGTGTGTTTGGATTTTAACTGCCCTGGCTTTTGGTAAGTGTTGCATTTCAGTTTCTCTTTTTTACAAAGGTTTATTTAAGTCTTAATGATGCATGTGTTTATGTATACGGACATTTGTTTTCAAATAATTTATATACATATCTATATATATAGATATATAATTTATGTATGTATGTATAACTGAGTCACGAAAATATGGAACGTGCTGAATATATGAATAAAGACAAAATCCGCGAAGGAAAGAGGAGCAATGGAGCACTGCAAGGCCTTTCGACTTCTTGTCCTTTACTTAGCAGACTGAAGAAATTAATCCACGAAGGAAAGATAAACAATGGAGCACTGCAAGGCCTTTCGACTTCTTGTCCTTTACTTAGCAGACTGAAGATTTCCTTCGTGGATTTTGTATTTATTATATATACATACATATATATATGTATACAATACATATATATATATATATATATATATATATATATATATATATATATATATATATCTATATATATAAGAAGAGAGAGAGAGAGAGAGAGAGAGAGAGAGAGAGAGAGAGAGAGAGATGAGGACCATGGAAGCTTGCAATAGCATTCCAGAAATTTCTGCGTTGATCTTCCAAAGGATTTACAACATTTTCAAATTTATCAGTATGAAGTGATTTGGTTGTAAACGAAAGTTCCGAGAGAGACACGGCGGGAAATGTTGTATTATTATAAGAACACAGTTTATAGTTTATAGTTTTAGCAGTTATCATATTGATGTTTCACTAACTGAAATACCGACGGCTCTTCTGCTCAGTCAACCATTAGTATCATAATGACTCGCCTTGTTTCTCCGTAAGGACTCAAATGGTTCTGCTTTCATCCATTATGCTGAAAATGAAGGGAAGAAACAAGGAAATGGAATCAATCCAGTTTTCAACATTGCTCTTTTAGTCGTTCAAGAAGGATGAACTGTTTCTGGAGTGGTAATAATTTTAATCATTTAGATATCTGTCAACGGTGAACAGTGTTTTCAAGGGCAGTAAGAATGAACAGTGTCTTCAAGGGCAATAAATCTTACAATTTCTTGGAAGACAGTTGTAATCATTTAGAAATTTGTCTGAATTTAGAAATTTTTAGAAAGATCATTTTGATATTTTGATATTTGTGCGTCTAACAATTTCTTGAAAGATAGTTTTCGTCATTTATTAATTCGTCTGCGTCTAACAATTTCTTGAAAGACACTTTTCGTCTTTTATTAATTTGTCTGCGTCTAACAATTTTTTCAAAACGGCTTTGATCATTTAAAAATTTGTCTACGTCTAACAATTTCTTGAAAGACACTTTTCGTCTTTTATTAATTTTTCTGCATTTAACAATTTCTTCCAAGACAGTCATTTAAAAATTGGCCTGCATCTAACAATTTCTTGAAGACAGTTTTGATCATTTATTAATTTGTCATGGTTTAAAGTTCTGAGGTCGGATGGAACTTTTGATCACTCGGATATTTTTATCGGAACCTCGATCTCTGATAGGTCTTAAAGCAGTGACCTTTTAAGCACTGATGATCTTGGTCTAATGTGGTGACTTTTTAGTTTTCTGTAAATGAAAACCACAGTCAGCTTTGTCTGTCCGTCCACTTTTATTCTGTCCGCACTTATTTTCTGTCTGCACTTTTTCTGTCCCGCCTTCAGATCTAAAAACCACTGAGGCCTAGAGGCTGCAAATTGGTATGTTGATCATCCAATCTCCAATCATCAAACATATTTTATTTAGTTGCAGCCTCTAACCTCAATAGTTTCTGTTTATTTTAATGTTAAGTTAGCCATAATCGATAGCCTGGCATACGTTAATTTACATTTTGATCACACAACGATATACCGTGACCTCCGAAAATATAGATCTATTTAGGTGGCCATGATTATACGCTTTGTGACCTAGTACAGAAAACTCGATTGCTGAAGAAACTTCAGCGCATTTTTCCTTTTTTATTCCGGCCATGTCAAAGTCGAACAGATATTCGTCCACCAAATCAAATAACAGAAGAACGATACTAACGACGAATCTTAGAAAATCGTTACCAGATTCTCATTCAGGGTTTAATTGCGCTTCTACCTTTGTTACTTTGAACTTACGTTACAGTGACTTTCCATCAGTGCCTAGCATCCTCACCAGATCTGGAGATTATTGATAGGATTCTTCTTCTTTTTCTTCGTTTAACGTGCTTTTTTCCCATTTTTTATATGGGGTAAGCACGATGCCTTCTTTTTGAAGGACTTTGATTTGGCGTTGGGGTAGACCGTATAGCCTCGACCGGCTGCCCTGCCTGACATCGCTCAGGATTACAACGTAACAAAATGCCATAACTCATCCACTGCTTATTTTTGAAATTTTCTTCAAGCTACACAAAAGCGCAAAGCGAAATTGTGTTTTATGTTGGTCTGAAGTGAATTCAGAAGTTATGCCATCAGTGCATCTGCTATAAAGTCTGAAATGGAACTTATTATATTTCTTTCTGGCGTCTATATTTGACTTGTGCGATGTGGGTTTGTATGAACCAATTGGCCATTAGAAAGCAAAATGCTACGCACGAGAATTATAGAAGACAAAGTATCTTTTATACAATATTTTCATTTCGATTTTGGTTTTACTGACTGATAGTTTCATCGCAATTGTCCCAAAATGAAATCTACCATAACATGTTTAATGTCAGAGACAAGAGACTGACGCCCGCCTTTGTGTCTGCATGTTTTTTTCTGTTTTCATTTACTTTTCACCCATGACATAAAAAAAAAAATATTGGAATGGGCTCATCCCCGAGGCCAGAAAACCGACAGATTGGTTTGTGCTTTCTAAAAAGAACGCCTCTGTAGATTTCTGTAGTGGAATGGGTTACAATTGGTCTGCTATCAACGCGTTCCCTCATAGCAGTTCTATTCGATGCCAGAATCGAGAATATAGAGTTTTTTGGCCAAAGGCCAAGCGCTGGGACCTATAAGGTTATTCAGCGCTGAAGCGGAAATTGACAGTAAAAACGCTTGAAAGGCGTAACAGGAGGAAAACCTCGCAGTTGCACTATGAAACAATTGTTAGGAGTGGGTGTATAGTAAGATGGAAGATAGACAATATGAACGAAGGTACAGTAAAAGGAATGAAGGGGGTTGCAGCTAGGGGCCGAAGGGACGCTGCAAAGAGCCTTAAGTAATGCCTACAGTGCACCGCATGAGATGCACGGATGGTACTAACACCCACCCCTACGGAGGATGCCAGTCTCAGCCTCACAACAAATCTATCTCTCTCTCAGAAGCATCAGGAATAACAAACACAAAAACAGGCCTTACAATTCATTTGCTTTATCAATACCAGGCATCGAAATAGCAATGGAATTTTGTTTAAAGGTAATTTTGAACACAAGAAATCACAGGACTTTCGAGTAAAAGTGCATGGCGTACATTAATGCTCGCATCTCTGTAAAAAAAAAAAGTAACGTTATAAATGAGGTTTGATACTTTTTCGTAACTAAGATTATGTCTACGGAAAATGCGAGAAGTTCATATGAATTGTTAGTAATTAATATCTGAAAAAATGAGACGAGGGAATCTCTTAACTAAAATATAAATCGAGTTCATATTTGCTATCTTTTCCTGTATATGTCCTTACCCCTTTAGAATAGAATGGCTCCAGAGTGCTTTGACCCTACTGGTCATCGGAAGTTTTTAGCAATGAGGTCATTAGCCCCATGCCCTTCTCTGCTCCGAATGCGACTCATCAAATCAAACTAACCACCAAGCGCTCAATTTACAGCCTAGATCAACTAGAAGACAAACTGATTTTCCGAGAAACGGATTTAGTCGATACCTCCCACCCATGGAATCGATCTTGAGGCCCTTACTGCTGAAATTCCAATAACTAACCACTGAACCACGCGGTCAAATATGATAACTAGATCGCATTTCATAGCGATAAAATTGGAAGTAAAAACAACAGACGTCTAAGGACGAAGTATCAGCCACGCAAAGACTCGGCCAAAGTTGACTCGAGCTAGACATTATTGGAACTCGGCCAGCTAATCGCCGCAGTCAGTCACCATCATTCTCCATAAAAACATAGCGGCACCATTGGACGGGACTCTCGAGCGAGCCTTTGTACCTAGATAATAATGCTGTGGTCCTTCTAACACTGATATGGGGTGTTTGGTCGCCGAGTCTAGTGGTCAAATGCCAGGGGTCATTGTCCAAGGGTTATTCCCAAGTGCTACTCGACGCTGTCCACGTGGAATGAGAGGAGTGCGCTCTCAGCACGGTCGAAGGGACCGAAAAGGAATTAGGAGTCATTGCAGTTTGTAAGAATGCCTCAAAAAGCATTATAATAAAGCACTCACATACACACACACAAACACACGCGTGTGTGTTGAAGCACTAATTACGAGAAAAAAAATATAGCACAACTGAACGAGATTTTTTCAATGAACGGAGGATACAAAAATGGTTGTAATATTTTTCATGACATTCATTTAAGAAATATTGAGAAAAGAGCACAGATGATTAGTACTTATAATGTTATTCTGAATATGATGTCATATAATTCATTTGGTAAATTCATTAAGAGACAAATAAACGTACATATACACTCTGAAAATAAAGCCACATAGGCTACATTAAAGAAAAAATATTTTATGATGAATGAATTGAACGGCTCGACAGCGAAAATTGGGTTGTTGTTACCGTAGACTTTCATGAATAATATTGAACTGCTATGAGGACGGTACCATAAAACTTGTATACAGTACACTATATATATATATATATATATATATATATATATATATATATATATATATATATATATATATATATATATATATATATATAGTTAGATATAGAAGAAAGAAAAATCAATAGACATTTGGGCGTTTCAGATCAAAGAATAGAAATGAAATATGAAGTAGTAATTCCTTCACCCTCCCAATCGTTTGTCATTCCATCGTCAATGTTAATGTTTGTGAAAATTAAAGCGAAATTGATTTATTGGAGTTTAAAAGGAAAAGGGAAAAAAATATTCAAATTAGTTTAAGACGATAGGTTAAGGC
>NC_089752.1:2805500-2823000 GCF_040412425.1 Macrobrachium rosenbergii
AGAGAGAGAGAGAGAGAGAGAGAGAGAGAGAGAGAGAGAGAGTGGGGTTATATGTCTAGTCATGTGGTTCACTGACTTGCGTTATGAACCAGTCAAAAAAAAAAAATTAGATTAATAACGTACTTTTCCGTACACGTATAGATATGAAAACTCTTAGTACTTGTGAACCAGATTTCTGACGTTCTAAGGAATTGAATGGATTTATTAGCCACCTCGGGGTTTAAATAATTGGAAAATCAGAAGGAAAGAAAATATATATAACATATATATATAAATATATATATATATAATGGATAAATGGAAAATGATGAAAAAGCCTTGACTATTAATAACTGTTTTTCGTGAAAAAAAATATTGTGAAATGTGAACACATACATGTGTATACACACACACACACACACACACATATATATATATATATATATATATATATATATATATATATATATATATATATATATACATACTATCTAGCTATCTATCTCTATCTATCTCTCTATATATACATATATATATATATATATATATATATATATATATATATATATATATATATATATATATATATATATATCATATAAAGACTTCTACACACAATTTCGAAAAATCCAGCTCACGAGAATTTCATTTTACAAGGAGTCTTGAATAGCTGACGACGTCTAACGAAGAATTTAAACTGAACCACGACATTCATTCTGCACCTTTCCAACCAGAAACCAAGACTTGGCGCGCCTCTGCTCGTAGGCTGATGCCCGGGGAAGGAGGAAGCAGTATTATCATCAGTAACTGTGCATAGAGCAGTGGCTTAAGGGGGGAAGAACTTACACACGGGTACACTTGGACTCTTTTGTTGGTACAACTAGAGTCACAAGCTAATGGTCAAGTACATTCTGCGATCACTGGACTCAGAGTTTCTCTTTCTCTCTCTGTCTCTTTGAGTAGACAGGATAACTTGTAGACATTATACCGAGGGATTCGTGAAACTCTTCACTGCTTCGTGAGTCATCGCGACTTGTTCGGAAATAGGTGCATGCAGGCGCTGATTTATCTGCGCTGGGGTTCGTTTGGGTGGTCATCATACTTTGTTAGTTAGATCTTAGGCAGCGAGCAGCGGGATGCGTCACTCCGTTACCTCTTATCATGAAGGTGTTCGTATAGGACGTTTACCACCACACATGTTCGTTCAGTTGCCGCGTTCGGTTTCTCCTCTGTTTGGAAACGAATTATACTTTCCAGTCCTCGCTTGTTAGCAGTCAAGCCCTTTCTTCCTCATGCAAACAATAAAACGTGAAAGATTTGATGGTAGTTGGGTCCAGTCTTTTCCTTTTATTGCCAACTATGTCCATCTTGTATTTCTTGGATGCTGAAATTGTAACGACTTTGAGTAATGCAGATAATGTGCCTACTCGTGTGTAGTGTGTGAGTAGGGGAGCATGTGTGTGTACGTATGCTCCCCTACACACACACACACACACACACACACGCGCGCGCGCGCGCTTTTATAGTCTTGTTTTAACTCTTTCTCGTAAGAGCAGCTCGTAAATAGTGGCTGGCAAACCCTGTCTTTATTTCTCATGAACTGCGAGTGGGAAAGAAGTGCTTAATTGTCTGTAAGATACTTGGGTTACAAATTAAGCTGTTTTAATATTTTGTATACGTTGTTTTTAATGATGATAAGCAAATAGAAGGCTAATAAGAGAAGAAATTACAATTACAATAATATTAACTGTAATAGTTTGCAATAATGATAGTGATAATAATAATAATGAAGTACAGGCTTGCTCAGCAAGTTTATGGACTAGTGGTCTTGTTCCACCTGAATAATAAAAATAATAATAATATTAATGAAATTACGAATCTGTATATTGTCATGGTAATTCAGCTGTGACCAGTCTGCAAACAGACATTCTGTGTTTTATAGCACAATCTCTTCTTTTCGATGAGTTCAATGAAGTAATTTAATTTCCTTTCCATTCACAGGCATCAGATTTCGACTGGGATTGCCTCGTTGTCTTTTGGGACGAGCTTTATTGAAAGGGTTTCTGTGTGACATTGGTTCTAAAACGTCCCATTCGCGTTGTCTTTCTTAAGAAGAGGAACAGTTCTCTTGTTAGACCGAGTCCATCGTTTTTCCGGGGTTATTGTGCTGAAAAGGGTAATGGACAGGAATTAAAGTAAATATTTTGAAGTATTATAAAGTAAAGTAAAGCTAAAGACGATTAAAATTGTAAAAAACAAGGGAATAAAGCTCGGCACCTCACGCGAATAGTGTGCCCGCAACTGTGTTTGTGGAGTGACCGCTTAGGTTAGGAAACGGGAACCGGGAACCACTGCAGTTCAGCAATTTAACTTTTTAGCTTCTTCAGCATCCTTTTCTTTACCATCTGGTCGTCCGTCCGTTCTAGATTTAGCAGGCTATACTAAGGAAGCGCGGGTTCTTGCTTCTGAAGCAGGTCGTAACTACTTTTTGTTATGCTACTGTTTCCAAAATTCTGGGCGCTTACGCAGAGAAACAGATCTCCTGACTTCTACATGAGGGGCATATCTTTCTTTCTCAAATGTAGAAAACTAAAATAATATTTTAGTGCTATACATCGATATCCTTAGGGTGGTTTGCCCCCTGGTCCTTGTTTTCCTTGTTGGCAGTAGCAAGTGCATGTGTAATTACGTGTGCTTGCCTCATGTATGCTTATGTTCATAAAATTCTTTGCTGCCTCTTTGGTAACGCGGCCACAATAGCGTCTAGACTTCACTTTATAACTGTCCTTACCGCAATTGCTATACATGAGCGCTAAGCGATTCACAGAACGCATGGTGATTTATTTTCATGCATTTAGGTCTTTTGAACCATAGGAGAAATACCATTTAGTATTATTTATAGCCGTCTTCAAACAGTGCTCTCTCTCTCTCTCTCTCTCTCCATTAAAAGGTGTTCTGGACTTTTTACTGAAGGCGAATTATCCCTTTTCCTTCAAACCTTATCTCCGTCTGTAGTTCACGATTTCCTTCAAAGAATGATAATATGAGAGAGAGAGAGAGAGAGAGAGAGAGAGAGAGAGAGAAAGTATTTGATAGCGTATTCATGTCCATCAAAAGACTTCCTTGCGATAACCATTTCTGTCGATGCCGTCACGGTGAAATGAAACGACACACGATAAGACGCATATTGTAAACAAGCGCAGTAATTCAGAATTCTTTCATACACATGACTTCCAACTGAGGGCACTTCAGTGCAGCTGCACCAACCCTTCCAAGGGCCATCTTGCACTGATAACCAGAACGATTTTCGTAATTTATCTATCCTGAGTTCAGTTGATGGCTGGGGGTGAGTTGTGAGGAGGGTTAGGAGTGCAGGTTCTGAAAGACTAAAGAACAAATGGGTAGACTAGTTTTCCATTTTGGGCTTTTTACGAAGGGATACAGGAATTCAAGAAGCGTGCTCACGTATTATTATGTACGTATAGTACTACAACAGTAATGCAGATATTGTCTTTACACCAGAAAACAACGTGTGATATTTTGATCTCATCCCAAATGTAGGTTTCGAATAACGTGTTATTAATGGTAATTTGCACGAGGGCTGTCTAAAGTAAATATACGACTTATTCTGCTGATCTGAATGTGAATCGATCAGTTAACGATAAAGAGCTAAATGCAAGGCATGTAATTATAAGAAATCACAAACAGTCAAATTAAAACCATCAGTACGGTACTACCTTCTTTTGTTTAGGTAATCAATCGAAGCCACAGCGACGATCACGTGGTTTACATATGTGCCTAGCCAGAAAGGATAAGCTTATATCAACAACAACAGCTAATAATAATAATAAACATATTGGATAAACAACTGTCACAGTGAAAACCGAAAACAAAGCTTATAGGTAAAATACTAAATTTGTCTATGACAGAAGGGGTTTTGACTTTTTCTTTATCAAAATCCCCCCAGAAATTGAGTGTTGTATTTCATCACATTTTCTTTAGCTTCTTCTTTAGCTAAAAACCTCTAAATCTTGAGTTAATATTATTATAAATTGTGCATAAAGACTATTGTTACTGCTCTCATCAGATCAAAAGAAGATAAATCCATATTGGTATAAGTATTTGCACTTCGTTACCAGAAGTAAACTGTAAGGAGGACTGGAAAATGTTTTGTACTTTATTTTCAACGTAATGGCATTAAGCAAACCAAGTGAATTACGCATGATGGCCTATAGTGTATTGTACACGCCTGGTAGGGGTGCTTAGGGTAAATGACTCGATGAATACCTCATTTCTAAAGTTAACAGTTTAATAAGTGATCGAATTTTTTTCACTTAAATCTTGCATATCGCCACTTCCACTACTATTTCTAATGAATAAACTACGACAAAGTAAAGAATTTTGTTTAAAATTTCGTGACTGTCAGAGCCCTGCTGACGGTACAAAGTTGACACGCAAGCATACACAAACGCACTTGACTGATGGCAGTGCTCATTTCAAAACTATGTGCACTGTAGCTTACGATATGAAATCAATTATTGCGATGAACACGGTCCTTATATCAACCTTGGCGATGACATAAGCACATAACTCGTGACTTAGGTGCATCAGCATATCATTCATCGGAGAATAAACATAATTGTAAATGGACCGTAAACAATGCTTGTTTAGGAAGCTCTGATTCCAGATTTTCATCACAGCATATCTTAAATGTCATAGAAACTTCGCGTTTAGTGAAAATCGATGTAAAAAACGCCATGCAGACGACGTATTTGATCGTCTACTGCTGTCATCTGTTGACACTTTTATGAAATGCTGGACCAAGTACTAACCTGAAAAGATATCACTTCACGGACAGAATTGGGTATGTTTCGGTATTTTTTGAGATATAATTTTGATTCATGATATATGATCATGTTTCTATGATGGCATGGTGTACGTTATTTGCCACAAGAAGCAATATTTTTGTAGGATTAACGTGGTTCTCGACAAGGCAGCATCGTTACTTAGAATGAAGGCTTGTTTACATTTTGTGAGCAGCTGTGTAGCCTACTAACAGTGGGTTTCATAGTTTTATGATATGTGACGCTGAAATCATGATACGTAATTATGTTATATGATGATTACGATATTCATATTCTGTCATACAAATTAATATTTATGTGGATTAGTTTAAAACTCGGAAAAGGTGATTCGCTTACCCAGGACAAGTATTTGTTTACATTTGTCGTCTGACTGCGTACGTTAATTATCCTCTTAATTCGAACTTAACCTTTCATGTACCACCAGGTCTTTTATTATTATTATTATTATTATTATTATTATTATTATTATTTATTTATTTATTTATGTTTAAGGCTTTTGATCGTTACTTTCTGATTCAGACTGTTGACATATAGAAGACCCTGACTTAGGGGAAAGATGATACATAGATTATACTGACTTTCACAAGATAATCTGATTTAAAACGCCTCCATTTTAATTCATTGCTAAATGAGAAAATACTTTATATGATCTTGTTGCAGATATTTCTATTTAATGATAGCTAGCAAGCAGCCTTTACCTAAAAAATCATGGCATCATCAGTGGACATATTTAACTTTCTTGTTTATAAAATTTTTGTTACAGTTGAAATTGCAGTGGGGTTAGTTCACATACTTAACATTGAATGTTTTTCCAGTGAAAATAGCCTCATATGCATATTGGACACACTAGGTTTCAGAGCAGTATTTGCAGTGAATAGATATCAGTTCATAATGGAAGTGATATTGCTTGATGGATATATGTGTTAAAGCATTCAGAATCTGGTAGCAAGTTAGATAAACAAAAATTCAGGGAGAAAGTAATTTACTCTCTCTGAGAAGGGTAAAAGGGAAGAAATATCAAAGATGTGATCGATTTTCAAAACTTAAGACAGCAAGGCCAACTGAGAGGTATTTTCCAGCACAGTTTGGGAACAAAGATCACAGACCAATGTATAGTGTGTTCTATCCTGTCAAAGATATTGCCAAATAGAGGTAAATAGCAGAAGGAAGCAGACCACATTTTTTTGACCAGTGTTAAAGAAGTCACCTCTGTGTATCATTCCTCGCTTTGAATGATCATACTATGAAGTATGTGAGAAACATTGGCAAAATAGAAAAGGAATTTAAAATTTTCCCCTTTTTGTAACCTATGGTCATAAAAGCCACCTCAGTATTATTACATATTTTTAGGTATAGCCTGCATACAGAAAGTACAGAAGTGTTTCCTGTGTGGAAAATAGATATATCACATTGATAGTATAGTTAAGTTAGATGAGTATACCTTAGTTTTGCCCAGACAACTGGCTGATTAACAGCTCTCCTAGGGCTAGCCTGAAGGATTAGACTTATTTACGTGGCTAAGAACCAATTGATTACTAGCAACGGGACCTGCAACATTGTGGAATCCAAACCATTATAGCGAAATGAATTTCTATCTGAAGAAATAAATTCCTCTAGCTCTTCATCAGCCGGCCGTGATGAACTCAACCCACATCAACGGTCGCAGCTCTACCGACTCACCCGACAAAGAGATAGTATAGTAAATGGACTGCTAGTGTAGTAACAAAAGATCTCTGACCCAACATATTTTAAATTTTTTCCATTTTTTCCACTTTTTAATAATTTTTTACACAGTGCGCAACTTGCAAGCTAAAACAATATAAACTCCAGAAAATACAGTGCTTACAGATGCTGTAAAAAATTCATACAGTATATAAACGTATGTTATATGCATATATATATGTGTGTGTGCATATATATAGTTTTCTATTTTAATTTATTTAAAAGATATGCTGATGGCGTAAGTTGTGTAAGTTATTTTCCAAATCTGAATAAACTGTGTGCTGATATCACATATGGTTTCATTTGTTTAAAAGTTGTTCTGTTAGCTGACATAGTGCTATTACAGGGTATATCCTATTTTCATCTGCTTAAAAGGTGTCCTGATAGCTGAAAGTGCTATTATTTCCCATGTTTAACTGTTTAAAAGGTGTGCTGTTAGTTGACAGTGCTAGTATTTCCTACTGTATTTTTAACTGTTTTGAAAGGTGTGCTGTTAGCTGATAGTGCTATCATTTCCTATTTATAACTGTTTAAAAGGTGTGCTGTTAGCTGACAGTGCTAGTATTTCCGATTTTTATCGGTTTAAAAGGTCTCCTGTTAGCTGATAGTGCTATTATTTCCTATTTATAACTTTAAAAAGGTGTGCTGTTAGCTGACAGTGCTATTATTTCCTATTTTTAACTGTTTTGAAAGGTGTGGTGTTAGTTGACAGTGCTATTATTTCCGATTTTTAACCGTTTAAAAGGTGTGCTGTTAGCTGACAGTGCTATTATTTCATATTTTTAACTGTTTAAAAGGTGTGCTGGTAGCTGACATAGTGTCATTATTAACGATTTTCATCTGTTTGAAAAGTGCTTAATTTTTGCTAGATATTATTTCCTATTTTCATCAGTTTATAAACATATACTGATGTCAAAGGGGTTTCTTTTTTTTAATATAAATAATTATGCTGGTAGGCAGTGGCTGTTACCTCATTGTTACCTGTCTCAAAAGGTTTGTCGTTACCAGGCGGGGTTCAAACTTTCTATATATTTTTTTATTTAAACATATTTGCTTATAGTGGATATGGTGTAATTATTTTTTTAATTTTATTTAAAAGGTGTTGTGAAGGAAGAAATTACATATCTTTCATATATTTGCATTTGCTTAAAAGGTGTGCTTGAAACAGACTTCCCCGTGGGGTTAGTGCCGTCAGTGCGCCTCATGCGGTGCACTGTACGCATTACTTAAGGTTCTTTGCAGCGTCCCTTCGGTCCCTAGCTTCAACCCCATTCATTCCTTTTACTGTATCGCTGTTCATATTCTCTTTCTTCCATCTTACTTTCCATCATCTCCCAACAATTGATTCATAGTGCAACTGCTTTGAGGTTTTCCTCCTGTTACACCTTTTAAACCTTCTTGCTGTTAATTTCCATTTCAGCGCTGAATGACCTCATAGGTCCCAACGCTTGGCATTTGGCCTAAATTCTACGTTCTATTTCGTTTTATAGAGTGCATGGTGTAAATTATTTTTTTATTCAAAAGTTGTAGCGAAAGACGAAATTATATAACTTTCATATATTTGTATTTGCTTAAAAGGTGTGCTTAAAATAGACTTGGTTTGACCTAATCACTGTTTGCCCAAGAGGTGTGTTTATAGTGCATTATTTTTTTTTTATTTAAAAGGTGTAGTGAAAGACGAAATTATATAACTTTCACGTTTGTATTCGCTTAAACTTAAAACAGTCTTGGTTTGACCTTATCTCATCTCTGTTTGTCCAACAGGTGTGCTTATAGTGCTATAGGGTACATGATGTAATTAATTTTTTTAAAGTGTAGTGAAAGACGAAATTATATAACTTTCCGATATTTTTATTTGCTTAAACTTAAAACAGACTTGGTTTGAACTTATCTCATCTCTGTTTATCCTAAAGGTGTGCTGATAGCGGATGTGGAAGGCGCCGTTTGTACCAGCGCAGAATTCAGATGCAATGACGGAACCTGCATAAGCAAAGACTGGGCCTGCGATGACTTTTCCCGGTGTGACGACGGATCGGATGAAAAACCAATTCTAGACTGTTCCGTGAGTATTGGTTGTTGGGTCTGGGGAGGGGGGGGGACCTTTACGAACAAGGCACGAGCGCCTTCTTGAGTCTGAAGTACGAACTTTCTGTTTTCGTTTAATAATTTGATTGAATTCCATTTCATCCAATAATTTCTTTGAATAGGTCTAAGAAAAGGTGTAGTTTCCTTGGCTATTCCTTGGCTGTCAGAATAGTTTTAAGCAGTCTTCACGTTCTTTATCATTTGGATATGGATGGATTATATATATATATATATATATATATATATATATATATATATATATATATAATATATATATATCAATAATAATGTGTGTGTGTGTGTGTGTGTGTCTATTGACAAAAGCCGAAGCAGAGAAACCAAGGCCTCAGATAGATTAACATAATGTTTTCGTAACGGGAAAAGGAAAAGAACTGAAACGTCAGCAGTCTGAGAGCAGCTTTGAATTTTGTGACCTTAACAGTACCCGTTTTAATGAACCTGAAAAGCCGTTAGGCTTGAGTACATTTTTCTCAAACGGAACTGAATGCGACGGGAGACCGAGAACAAGATGGAAACAGAGTCTTAGAAGCAATAGACTTGACTTGCAAAGGAATTACCATTCAAATATTCTCTCAGTATCAGAAGTGATGTTTGAAAGAAGAGAAACTACTGGGACGGTAGAAAGAGGACCGGAAGAAGAAGTCGGAAGGGAAACTAGTCTTAGATGCAGTGGAATGAGGTAAAAAGTTTGTCTGCCAAGTCAGGTTCAAGTGACTCCGAATTTGAGCTTCAAAGACGAATAAAACAGGAAATGAAGAGGTCTTGCGAAGATTCAGATCATCACCTTACGATCATACTACAGGACATTAGCCTGCTGTGCCCACGCTGCCCTAAAATGGAAGACTGCATTATCTGCAAAAATACAAAACTGGGAAAAATTGTAGACACTGCAGTTTTCCCTTGCCTTACTACTGATTTTGCAGATACTGCAGTTTTCCCTTGCCTTACTACTGATTTTGCAGATACTGCACTTTTCCCTTGCCTTACTACTGATTTTGCAGACACTGCAGTTTTCCCTTGCCTTGCTAGTTTTGCAGACCTGCCCCTTGCCTACTGATTTTGCAGATGCTGCAGTTTTCCCTTGCTTACTGCAGTTTTACTTTTTTCCCTGATTTGCAGACACTGCAGTTTTCCCTTGCCTTACTACTGATTTTGCAGATACTGCAGTTTTCCCTTGTTTCTGATTTTGCAGATTTTTTCCCTTGCCTTACTACTGATTTTGCAGATGAGTTTTTACTACTGATTTGCAGATACTGCAGTTTTCCAGCCGATTTTGCCTTGCACTACTGCTGATTTGCAGATGCAGTTTTCCCTTGCCTTACTACTGATTTTGCAGATACCAGTTTTCCTTGCCTTAGATTTTGCTGCAGTTTTCCCACTACTGATTTTGTAGATACCTTTTCTTGCCTTTGATTTTCAGATACTGCAGTTTCCCGCTTGCCTTACTACTGATTTTACCAGATACTGCAGTTTTCCTTGCCTTACTACTGATTTTTGCAGATGCTGCAGTTTTCCTTTGCCTTACTACTGATTTTGCAGACACTGCAGTTTTCCCTTGCCTTACTGATTTTGCAGATACTGCAGTTTTCCCTTGCCTTACTACTGATTTTGCAGATACTGCAGTTTTCCCTTTGCTTACTACTGATTTTGCAGATGCCAAATGGGACCCCTAAATACTCGTGGAGTTTGAAGAATCCTTCTGAAACTGCAGTAACGGAGTACATGTTTTGTGTTCAGATGGTGGCATATCTTCCGAAAATTTTGCAAATGTTTCCATTTTGAGCGGCACGGTCTGGTATATAGACCGTGACTGGATGTTTGATGAGGAACCGAAGAAGAAGTGAAGCGGGTGAGGGGAAGAAGAGTATTGTTTCGCTTCTTCAGTGGGGAATTTCCCGGATGTTAAAGGCCAGTGAAATAGCTCCATGGAACTTTCTAAGAAGTGAACAATGAGGGACAAAGGACAAATCATTAAGCTGAAAGAGAGGAAATGAAACAGATTTGCATAAATATTTTAAGATGATTGAGGAGGATATGAAGTTAGACTACTAAAGCTGTCTTATTAAAAGATGACAAGCCATATGAATTCTCCCCGCGGCGCGATAGTGCCGTCAGTGCACCTCATGCGGTGCACTGTAGGCATTACTTGAGGCTCTTTGCAGCGTGCCTTCGACACCTAGCTGCAACCCCTTTCGTTCCTTTCACTGTACCTCCTTTCGTATTCTCTTTCTTTGGTCTTACTTTCCACCCTCTCCTAACAATTGATTCATAGTGCAACTGCTTTGAGGTTTTCCTCCTGTTACACCTTTCAAACCTACCTACTCTCAGTTTCCTTCCCAGCGCTGAATAACCTCATGTCCCAGCGCTTCATCTTTGTCCTAGATTCAATATTCCGTTCAGTTCAGTCCGTCTAGACTGTGTTTAGGCAACCGTCGACATTACTTTCAAGTACTGTAGTGCCGGAGCAACTTTTCATTATGTCACAGTTAACGATTCTTTCTCCCCTACAGGCTCCTGACGAGGTACTAAACCCACCCCCCGTCCCGCCGGCAGTTGAAGAGGAGGAGGAAGAAGAGGAAGATGAAGAGGAAGAAGTCCCTCCTCCTCCTGTTCCTGAGGGAGAAGAGGATTCTCCCCCATTGTCAGGAGAGATCGACACCCCAGGTGAAAATTCTGTTTGAAGTTATTCCACTCAAGGACTTTTTAGCGTTAGTTAATCCTTTTTTTTTATCTATTTATCTGTTTATTAATTTATTTTGTTTCTTTTTTGATAAGTGGGACTCTTCTTTCTTTATTTCCCTGTGCTTCTTCATACCTCTTCCTAATGGAACACCATATTTATTGGAAGCTTGAATTTCAAGTCAGTGGCCCCTTTGGTGGGCTTGTTCCAAATGAATAGGTTTCATCTACTGAATAATAATAATAATAATAATAATAATAATAATAATAATAATAGCATATAATAATAATAATAATAATAATAAGAAGAAGAAGAAGAAGAAGAAGAAGAAAGAAGAAGAAGAAGAAGAAGAAGAAAAGAAGAAGAAAGAAGAAAAGAATGAAACGAAAGAGAAAAGGAATAAACGATACGTTTTTGGCAACTGAATGCTTTATTTTCTTTAGATGTTGATTTTATGCTATATCATCCATCATTAATTCATAGGTCAATCTAATGGGCTCTTTTATTTGGAATGGAAAAGCCACAAACATGAAGTTAATGAAAAACTAGCTTTGAGAATGATAATGCAGTAACTAATATCATATGATTTTGTCCTTTCATCTGCTCTTATATATATATATATATATATATATATATATATATATATATATATATATATATATATATATATATATATATATATATATATATCTTATATATATATATATCTTTTCTCTTTCACTTTCACAGGCAGCAGCTCCTCTCCAAGTGAGGAACCTCCAAAGGAGAGGAATGAAAAATGTTCCATCAAAAAATGTCGAGGTCAGTGAACAGTCTGAATACTACTGCAGACTTATATGCCATTTCTCATAGGGAGGTTCTTGCCCAGTTCAAGGGGTAACATCTCGTAAATTTGGTTGAGACCCGTGGTTCTCAAATTTTTGGTGTCGTTAGCCCCGGAAGTGGTGTGATAGATCTCCATTGCCCCTACCTCATTCCTCTTCAGTTATGTGAAGTTATAATGTAAAGGAAAGAAAAATATTGGAATGTTTAATTTCTAATGCATTTTATACGTAGGAAATTAATTTTGCTTTTACTCAAGTCTTAAGAAATAAAGAATGTAGATAGCAGACATTATTCCTTTGACAAGAAATTAGAATTAAAGCATTGTTCCTTTTATTACAAACTGGAATTAAAGCATTATTTCTCTGCTAATTAATAGAAATTAAAATTTAGAAAGTGCCTCGTTACCCCCCAGAAATGGATTCATTATCCCCACGGGGGTAATTACCCCCCAGTTTGAGAACCACTGGTTTAGATACAGCTGTAAACAGTCGACTTTGACCGCTCTGCTATCCGTCTGCCTGTAGCTGTAATTTTTTTTTTTTCTTTGCATTCATTATTCATTTCCTTATATTTCCCTGCCTGGTCGCATACCTGTATTTTCATAATCTAGCCATAGATATTTTATTTCGTATGTATCCCCTTCTTGGGAATTCTCCGTAGGGGGACAGTGCCGACAGTGCACCTCGCGTGGTGTACTGTAGGCATTACTTACGGGTCTTCGCAGCGTCCCATCAGTCCCAACTGCAACTTCTTTCGTTCCTTTTACTGTACCTACGTTGATATTCTCTATTTAACATCTGGCTTTCCACCCTCTCTGACGTGTGATTCATAGTGCAGCTGCGAGGAGTTCCTCCTGTTACACCTTTCAAACCTTTCTATTCCTCCTGTTACACCTTTCAAACCTTTCTGTTCCACCTGTTACACCTTTCAAACCTTTCTGTTCCTCCTGTTACACCTTTCAAACCTTTCTATTCTTACTGTTACAGCTTTCAAACCTTTCTGTTCCTCCTGTTACACTTTTCAAACCTTTCTGTTTCTCCTGTTACACCTTTCAAACCTTTCTATTCTTCCTGTTACACCTTTCAGACCTTTCTGTTTTTCCTGTTACACCTTTCAAACCTTTCTATTCCTCCTGTTACACCTTTCAGACCTTTCTATTCCTCCTGTTACACCTTTCAAACCTTTCTGTTCCTCCTGTTACACCTTTCAGACCTTTCTGTTCCTCCTGTTACACCTTTCAGATCTTTCTATTCCTCCTGTTACACCTTTCAGACCTTTCTATTCCTCCTGTTACACCTTTCAGACCTTTCTGTTCCTCCTGTTACACCTTTCAAACCTTTCTATTCCTCCTGTTACACCTTTCAGACCTTTCTGTTCCTCCTGTTACACCTTTCATACCTTCCTATCCCTCCTGTTACACCTTTCAGACCTTTCTGTTCCTCCTTTTACACCTTTCAGACCTTTCTATTCCTCCTGTTACCCCTTTCCGACCTTTCTGTTCCTCCTGTTACACCTTTCATACCTTCCTATCCCTCCTGTTACACCTTTCAAACTTTTCTGTTCGTCCTGTTACACCTTTCAAACCTCTCTCAGTTTTCCTTTCAGCGCTGAATGACCTCATTCTTAGGTCCCAGTGCTTGGCCTTAAGCTTAAACTCTATATCCGTTCTAAATTCTATATTCTATTCTTCTATTTCTCTTCCTAGCTGGTAGAAAAATGCGCTACCTGGACGGCAAAAAGTACAAGTACGACTACACGACAACGAGCGTGACCAGAGTTGCCGGTTCGTCTCCAAGCAACACGACCCTCACCATCGAGGCCAAACTGGAACTGAACGCGATCACTGCCTGCGAGATGGAGCTTCTGGTAAGTTGGGTCTCTCTGAGATTTCGCTTCGCAGGTCAGTAGGGATTTTGAACAGGCACGCGCAGAGGCGGGGTTGGGAGAGGGGTTGCTGCTGTGGGTGCCCAAACACCTGCCCATTTGCCCCCCCGTCCCACAAGTGCCCTTTTCTCAAAATTCAAAATAATATACAGACTTTCTCCTCACTCTTCGGGACGACCCTTTGCGAGTGGATTCCACGAATCCAAAGGAAAAAATGACTCATAAATAATAAATAAATAAAGAATATATATATATATATATATATATATATATATATATATATATATATATATATATATATATATATATATATATATATATATATATATACATATACACATTACAGAAGAAGGAAGCAGTAGGGAAAGGCATCCTCAACATCTACAGTTTATTTTCAATGCTGACGTTTCGCGACGAAAATTCCAGAAAGTCGAGCATTTTCAGGAGCTATAAATATAATATAATTTGCGAACATCAATAACAAATTAATGCAATGGCAAGCAGCTTTTATGTAGTAAAAATATTTAAAAAACAAAACACCTCATTCCAAGACAAGTCAATAATAAGTAAAAGGTTCACTAAAATCTTAAAACAACCTACCTATGTGAAAGAAAAGAACAAGACTAACATAAATAAAAAAACAGAGTGAGGGAAAACCAGTTGCCCAAACTAGGCTATAAACAATTTCACTGAGGACGATTGAGTATTTAACGACGGTACAGCCTTCTTGATAATTATGGATTCTAGGATGGTTAAGTCGTTGTTGTTCTGCACTTGGCCTATTATGTAAAACTTATATTGACAGCAAGGATTTTCCATCTTAGGCCAAGTGCAGAACAACAACGACTTAACCATCCTAGAATCCATAATTACTCAAGAAGGCTGTACTTCGTCGTTAAATACTCAATCGTCCTCAGTGAAATTGTTTATAGCCTAGTTTTGGGCAACTGGTTTTCCCTCACCTGTTTTTATTTATTTATGTTAGTCTTGCTTTTCTTTCATATAGGTAGGTTGTTTTAAGATTTTAGTGAACTCCTTTTACTTATTATTGACTTGTCTTGAATGAGGTGTTTGGTTTAAATATTTTACTACATAAAGAGCTGTTGCCATTGCATTAATTTGTTATTGATGTCTGCAAATTATATTATATTTATAGCCTGAAAATGCGACTTGAATTGTCATGAAACGTCGGCATTGAAAATAAACTGTAGATGTTGAGGATGCTCTCCCCTACTGCTTCCTCTTTCAGATGTGTACTTGAGCCTCAGCCTGGCCCTTATATATATATATATATATATATATATATATATATATATATATATATATATATATATATATATATATATATATATAAAAGTGGCCTTTCCTAGTCCCGAACACCTGCTCATTGATTTATCTCTGCACGTTACTGGGTATTTTATACAAATCGATTTGTTTTTACGTTTGCTTGTGGTTACACAGAGTGGAAATATTTACAAATAGGTGATGTACAGTAATTGTTAAAATATACTTACAAATAGGTGATGTAACTTAAAATATATTCACAAACAGGTGATGGACAGTAATTGTTAAAATATATTTACAAATAGGTGATGTAACTGTTAAAATATATTCACAAACAGGTGATGTACAGTAATTGTTAAAATATATTTACAAGTAGGTGATGTAACTGTTAAAATATATTTACAAACAGGTGATGTACAGTAATTGTTAAAATATATTTAACTGTTAAAATATATTTACAAACAGGTGATGTACAGTAATTGTTAAAATATATTTACAAACAGGTGAATGTACTGCAAGGTGATGTACAGTAATTGTTAAAATATATTTACAAATAGGTGATGTAACTGGTAAAATATATTTACAGATAGGTGATGCAGTCCTTAAAATTATCCCAAAATCATCCACTATTTTCGAGGAAAAATTTAAATTTAAAGTAACATTTTCCCGAGTTTCACTAAAGCATGCTAGCTTGAAGTAACACTTACCCAACTTAATATATGTATTTGCATCACCTATTTGTGAACATATTTAAACGATTACCTCACTTATTTTTTTTAATCGAGACTTACATAAACACCGTAGGGGCGTGGTGCTGTTAGTGCACCTCATGCGGTTCATTGTAGGCATTACTTAAGGTTCTTTGCAGCGTCCCTTCGGCCCCTAGCTGCTGCAACCCCTGTCATTCCTTTTACTGCCTCTCCTTTCATATTCTCTTTCTTCCATCTTACTTTCCACCCTCTCCTAACAATTGTTTCATAGTGCAACTGCTTTGAGGTTTTCCTCCTGTTACACCTTTCAAACCTTTTACTCTCAATTTTCGTTTCAGCGCTGAATGATTTCATAGGTCCCAGTGCTTGGCCTCTGTCCTAAATTCTACACGTGCAGGTGTTCATTAAGATTGTTGCTGATTTTCTCTTTCTCTCTTCTTTCCTCGAGGTGAAAAGCATCGTCATGACGACCTCGAAGAGCGACAGCGGCGGAGAGATGAAGGAGGTAGAGGACAAAGCTTTCAGCGACGCCGTCACCAAGAACCCCTTAAGGTACGACGCCCCCCCCCCCCCCCCCGTTTTCCTGTTTTCATTTCTTCTTGTAAGCTGTTTTCATTCATTTTATTTCCACTTTTCAGCGTATGACACTTTTGTTCTTCCCGTTGCGTTTTGTGTTTTGTTCTATAGGATGCAAAGTTCCCCTTTTTTTTTTTTTCTTAATATTCTTTTTGACTGAAGCGTAAGCTTAGTGGTACTGATTATTTCCAATACATATTTTTGTCTATATAAAATTGTCTCTCTCCCTCATATATAAATAAATATATATATATATATATATATATATATATATATATATATATATATATATAAATATATATAATTATATATATATTATATATATATATATAATATATATATATATATATATATATATATATATATATATATATATATATATATACACACACACACACACATACTTACATACTGGCATCCTTTACTTAGCAGACAGTCTGCTAAGTAAAGGGCTCCAATCGAGGGCCTCAGCACTCCAGTGTTTCCCTTTCCTTCGTGGATTTCGTCTTTGTTTATATATTCATCACGTTCCATATTTTCGTTATTCATTTATACATACATTATATATATATATATATATATATATATATATATATATATATATATATATATATATATATATATATTCTAAAGGTACTGCTGCATTCATTCCTCAGCTACCAAATAAGGGAAGTTACCCCTGTACAGAAAACTCAGTGCATCAGCAGCTAACTCATACACACACACACACACACTGTGCCACTCACCTGTATCGATATAGGGAAACTTCTGGCGTAGAACCTTTTCACTACATGTAACTAGTGCTCTCGTGGTCTCCCGCTTCCCTTTCATCCATGTTCTTTCCCTTGGAAGTTCAAGGGTCATATGCT